>NW_027202701.1:0-172178 GCF_024711535.1 Dipodomys merriami
TTCTTCTTCTTCTTCTCCTTCTCCTTCTTCTCCTTCTCCTTCTTCTCCTTCTCCTCCTTCTTCTCTTTCTCCTCCTTCTCCTTCTCCTTCTCCTCCTTCTCCTTCTCCTTCTCCTTCTCCTTCTTCTCCTTCTCCTTCTCCTTCTCCTTCTCCTTCTCCTTCTCCTTCTCCTTCTCCTTCTCCTTCTTCTTCTCCTTCTTCTTCTTCTTCTTCTTCTTCTTCTTCTTCTTCTTCTTCTTCTTCTTCTTCTTCTTCTTCTTCTTCTTCTTCTTCTTCTTCTTCTTCTTCTCCTCCTCCTCCTCCTCCTCCTCCTCTCTCCTCTTCCTCCTCCTCCTCCTCCTCCTCCTCCTCCTCCTCCTCCTCCTCCTCCTCCTCTTCCTCCTCCTCTTCCTCCTCCTCCTCCTGGGGCTTGAACTGAACACCTGCACACAGTCCCTGATTTTCTTTTGCTCAAGGCTAGTGCTCTACCACTTGCAGCCACAGTGCCACTTCCAGTGTTTTCTGTGTATGTAGTACTGAGGAATCAAACCCAGGGCTTCATGCATGCTAGGCAAGCACTCTACCACTAAGCCTCATTCCCAGACCTTGAGGAAAGCTTTTATAACTTCATAAAATTTATTGTTTCTTTGTCCTATGTGTATGTTAATGACTCTAGCGCTTGCTTTTTGTGTTTATATTCCCATTTATTTGCTACTGACAATTCCACTTGACAATTCGAAAATCTTCTATTACAAATCAAATATTTGAAAATCAGAACACAGTGAATCATCTAATTCTTACCCAATACCTAAATGACCCAATACTGATTAAGTATATGCAAATAACTATTTCCTATCACAGACGTTTTAGCAAACAAATGACTGGCATTGAGGTATGAAGAGATACATAGGATCAAATAAAAAAATCACTGATACATTAGCTATTCAAAATTCCTGTCCTCTAGAATTGTAGCATTCAGGAGCGTTTTGTTCATAGGCTGTATCCAATCAACAACATGAGATTGATTCCTTACTCTCTGCTGTAATCAGACCCTAATCTTGCAAGGATCTTGGTCCCAATCATTCCTCAAACAATAGGTGGAGGTACATCTGAATTGCTT
This sequence comes from Dipodomys merriami, assembly GCF_024711535.1. Taxonomy (NCBI): domain Eukaryota; kingdom Metazoa; phylum Chordata; class Mammalia; order Rodentia; family Heteromyidae; genus Dipodomys; species Dipodomys merriami. The sequence goes on from NW_027202701.1 coordinate 1,100, forward strand.
TTATTCACTCTGGTCAAGGCTGCTGTTTGGGCTTCATCCCCAGGCCCTAGCCCAGGTAGGTCCTTTGTTGAGGGATGGAGGAGCACACAGGCATCCTACAGCTGCTGGTCCCTGGCCCTGCTGGCAGACTGGGGAGTAGGGAGCATGACTTCCACATTTGGACTCAAGAAGTCATGGACCCCAAGGAAGCTGGAGGGGGCGGAGAGTCTTCTAAATCACTTGAGGTGCTGTCTTTGTCAGATACTTCAGAAGACTGAGGTGATGTCTTTGTCAGACACTTCAGAAGACTCTGTGTTAGGGTTTGTCAAAGTCCCTCTGAGGCGTCCATTGGCAGCTATGTGGAAGAGCTGAGAATAAGTCTCCAAAGAGGCCTGGGAAAATTATGCACTCATGAAAAAGCCAAAGACCAAAAGCCAAAAGCCAAAGTTTGTGAGATCTCATTTCAATGAACATGCTAGATATTGTTCTATATATTTGTAATTCAAGATATGTGGGAGGTATAGATAAGAGAGCTGTCTAAGACCAGCCTGGGCAAAAAGGTGAAACCTTCTCTGAAAAAAAAGGCTAGAGGTGTGGCTCAAGTAATAGAGTCATACTGGTTGTGAAGTTGTGGGATCATATGATTACCACATTATCTGTATCAATTATGTGGAAATTGAAGAAATTAATAAACTCCAGTGATTCATTTCTGTAAACTCAGCTTCTCAGGAGACTGAGATCAGAAGATTGAGATTTGAAACTGACCAGGACAGAAAAATCTACAAGACTCCATTTCCAATTAACCAAAAAAAGCTGACTTGGAAGCAGGATGCAAGTGTTAGAACACCAGCTGTGAGCAAGTAAGTCAAGAGAGAACATAAGACGTTGAGTTCAATCCCCACTCCCCCGTAGTAGAAAAAAAAAAGGAAAAAGAAAAGAAATTGAAGAAACTGAGCTCTTTGTGGAAACTACTATCTGTCTGGAAGAACATTTAGATGTGAAGATGTTAGATGCTGAAATATGCTTGTAATAATGGGGATCAAATATCCTATCAATTTCCTTTCCTATAAGATAAACGGAAGGCTGTTGATACCTCTTTGCCATATGTGTACATATATGTGTGCAGTTTATTCCAAATGTGTACATATTTGTATGCAGTTTATTCCAAATGTGTGCAGTTTATTCCCAGTTTCCTAGTCTTCTTCCATTCTGAAGGCAATTTCTTTGGGATTTACCTTTGGGAAAATAGTGGTATAATTAATTAAATGATTTTGGGGCTCAGTAGTTTTTCCCTGACACACCCAATTAATGGCTGCCTGCTCTTGGACAGTCTTTAGCCTCTCAAAATCAGATAGGTTTCCTTAGTTGAAGCAAAGATAATAAACCTGAGTAAGGGAAGGGGTGACAATGTCAAAAAAGAAATGTAAGCCAGGGGCCAGGGGCTCATGCCTGTAATCCTAGCTACTCAGGAGGCTGAGGTCTGAGGATGGTGGTTCAAAACCAGCCCAGGCAGGAAACTCCATGAGACTCTTATCTCCAATAAAGCACTAGAAAACCGGAAGTGGCACTGTGGCTTAAGCAGTAGAGTGCTGGCCTTGAGCTGAAGAGTGCAGGGATAGTGCCAAGCACATAGTTCAAGCCCCACGATGGGCCGAAAAAAAAAAAAAAGAAAAGAAAAGAAATGTACTCTACCTGACTTATGTAACTATAACGCCTCTGTACATTACCTTTATAATAAAATTAAAAATTAAAAGATAATAAATCTGAGGTAAAATAAAATAGTCAGACTGGGAAGGTGGCTCAGTGGTAGAGTGCTTGCCTTGCATACATGAGGCCCTGGGTTCGATTCCTCAGCACCACATAAGCAGAAAAAGCCAGAAGTGGCGCTGTGGCTCAAGTGGTAGAGTGCTAGCCTTGAGCTGCGAGCTGAGGGACAGTACCCAGGCCCAGAGCTCAGGCCCCATGACTGGCCAAAAAAAAAAAAAAAGTCACTTTAGGAGTCATCAAAGGCCTTGCAGATGGAATTGGGGTTTTACAGTTATTGTTGGATATTTGGTCCTGTAATTATATGACTTTTATTAAGGCATTTATAGTTAATGAGTCTTAGTTTTCTCCTTTGAAAAATGGGATAATTCTTTCATTACAATGTTGTCAGGAGCAAAGTTCTAGTCATAATTAAGTAGTAAGTTGCTCAATATATTAATAACTGGTATTTGTGTGTACCTACTACTGTTCTCAAGGTATTTATTTAGGTCCTAGAGAAATTGGATTCTTTATCTCTGACCTTTTGGCTGACATTTCACTTTTTTTTTTAGGCCAAACTATTTTATTAGTTTATTACTCTTGAACATTTTGTGTTTGTGGTACACTTTACTTCTTTTTTTTTTTTTTTTCAGGTTGTGGGGCATGAACCCTAGGCCTGGTCACTGTCCCTCAGCTCTTCAGCTCAAGGCTAGTACTCTAGCACTTGAGCCACAGAGCCAATTCCAGCTTTTTCTGCTTATGTGGTGCTTAGGAATTGAACCCAGGGCCTCATGCATGCAAGGCAAGCGCTCTACCAATGAGCCACCTTCCCAGCCTGGAGACGTTAGTTCTTGGTACTGGGTTGTGTCTTCTCCTTAGTCTCTTTATTTGAACAATTTTTTTTAATCCCCAGTGGTCCTTTTTGAGGCTTGCTTAGTGGGAGCAGATACAGAGCACACTGGTATTTTGTTCCTCTTTTTAGTCTTCAGGATGTATTTTTTTTCTTTTTTCTTTTTGTTGGCCATGATGCTTGAGCTCCAGGCCAGTGTGCTGTCCCTGAGCTCTTCAGCTCAAGGCTAGGGCTTTCTACCACTTGAGCCACAATGCCACTTCTAGCCTTTTCTGTTTATATGTTGCTGAGAAATCGAACCCAGGGCCTCATGCATGTGAGGCAAGCACTCTATGGCCAAGTCACCTTCCCAGCCCCTTCAGGATGTCTTTGTACGTTCAAAATGTCAATAATTATTTCATTATTTCTTTCCCCTTCACCAAATCACTTCAAGTTTTACCTGTTCCCTTTCTTAATCAGGAATAATGTTTTTCAGAGTTCTAGGTTAAGTGATAAAAACTGAAGGACAGGAACTTGATATGGCTGCTGGATGGGTGGGTTGGTAGTACAGAGTGATGGGAGGGGTGACTGATCTCAGATTCAGTGTACAAACAAATGTACATGTAAAACTATAACCCTTTTGTAGAATCATTAGAAGATAAAAATGAAAAAAATTAATAACAAAAACCCATTGTCTTAGAATATTAGATTTCTGTGAATAGACGTTCTCGTGGTTTATTAGTACTTGCATATATTTGGATGCTGTGAATTATTTTCTCTCTGTTTAGTATATTTACCCAGAGATTCCTTAATACTGAAGTAAGGTAAATTGGCTCTATATAAGTTGAAGTATCTCCTATAGAAGAGGTTTCTAGGAAGTAGGCAGGCTAAAGCAAGTGACAAGTTCTCTTTCCTTCTTCCTTTTTTTTTTTCTTTTGTCAGTTGTGAGGCTTGCACTCTGGGCTTGGGCGATGTCCCTCAAGGCGAGTACTATACCACTTGAGCTACAGCGCTACGTCTTGTTTTCTGTATGTTTATTGGAGATAAGAGTCTTATGGCCTTTCCTGACCAGGCTGGCTTTGAACTATTCAGCCTCCTGAGTAGCTAGGATTACAGGCGTGAGCCACCAGCACCTGGCTCCTTCTTCCTTTTATCTTTTTGCAAGAAGGCCTTTGAAAATTACCGTAGATTATATTATTAAAAGTTAATTTATGAAGAAGGCCTTTTGTACACATTAGTAAAAAAGATTTTTATAGAGATATCTCTATGATCAAGAGAGTTAATCATTATTATTCTTTTCTATGTTGGTATTGGGCTTGAACTCAGGGCCTGTTGCTCTTACTTAGCTTTCTTGTTCATACATGGACCTCTAACACTTGAGCTTTGGCGTTACCTTTTTGCTGTTTTTGTTAATTATTATTTTTTTGAGATGCAGTCTCAAAGACTTTTCTGACCAGGATGGTTTTAAATATTAATTGTCCTGTTATCAGTGAGCCACCAGTGTCAGCTGAATTTTCTTGCTTTTGTTTTTTATTTTTGTTTATCAGTGAGAGTTTACCTGTCGAGTGAGAGAGAGATAACTGTAGTTTTCTTTCCCAGGACTTGCTTAATTAAAAAAAAAGGGGGGGGGCATTTTAAACTGTATATTTTATTGGATTGTTAGCTTTTAAAAATTTTTTTAGGGCTGGGAAGGTGGCTCAGTGGTAGAGCACTTGCTTTGCATCCCTGAGGCCCTGGGTTCGATTTCTCAGCACCACATAAGCAAAATGAAAAAAGATGGAAGTGGCGCTGTGGCTCAAGTGGTAGAGCACTAGCCTTGAGCTGAAGAGCTGAGGGACAGTGCCCAGGCCAAGAGTTCAGGCCCCACGACCGGAAGAGCTGGCCCTCAGCTCTTCAGCTCAAGGCTAGTGCTCTACCACTTGATCCACAGCGCCACTTCCAGCTTTTTTCATTTTGCTTATGTGGTTCGGAGGAACTGAACCCAGGGTCTCATGCATGCAAGGCAAGTGCTCTACCACTGAGCCACCTTCCCAGCCCCTTTTTGTTTTATTTCTTTTTCATGTTTTTTATTTTAAATTTCTATTGAGGAACACTGAATAAAAGAAACCACAAATCACCATTGGACCTTTTATTTGGGAGTGGTTTGGACTTTTCAGTTGCAATATTGTTTTACAACTATCTGGTTGGGCAGAGGGAGTAGGTGACTAATGCCTGTAATCTTAGCAATTCCTGAGGTTGAGATCTGACTATCTTGGTTCAAATCCCGCCAGGAAATTTGTTACTCATCTACAATTAACCACTAAAATGGCTGGAAGTGCAGCTGTGCGTCAAGTGGTAGAGTGCTAACCTTGAGCCCGAAAACTCAGGCCTTGAGTTTTAGCTTCAGGACCAGAACCAACAAAACAAAACAAAAAACTTCATTAGGAGGAGCTGCTTGTTTTTTGTTTTTTGTTTTTTGTTTTTAAAGAAATAGAATTATCTGTCCTGCAGTTGGGTAATACATATTCCATTTCCAAGTTCAAACATAATTTGTTATTATTTTTCCACAATTATTATTTTTTGGATAACTTTTCTTATAAAATATTAAAGTAAATACCTGTTCTTTCAAGAAGGATCATGTTTGTGGCCTTTTTTAAAAAATGTTTTCATCATTTTTGCTTCCAATGCTTTTTTTTGTCCATTGTGGGGCTTAACCTTGGGTACTGGGTGCTGTCCCTGAACTCTTTTGGTCAAGGCTAGTGCTCTCCCTCTTTGAGCCACAGTGCTACTTCCAGTTTTTCTGGTAGTTATTTGGAGATAAAAGATTCTCATGGGACTGGGAAGTTGGCTCAATGGTAGAGTGCTTGCCTCACATGCATGAGGCCCTGGGTTTGATTCCTCAACACAACATAAGAAGAAAAAGCCAGAAGTGGCGCCATGGCTCAAGTGGTAGTCTACTTGCTTTGAGCTGAAGAGCTGAGGGACAGCGCCCAGGCCCAGAATTCAGGCCCCACGACCAAAAAAAAAAAAAAGAGTCTCATAGACTTTGTTGCCCAGGATGGCTTTGAATTTTTATCTTCAGATCTCAGCCTCCTGATTAGCTAGGATTACAGGTGTGAGCCACCAGTGCCTGCTGCTTTTTAAAAATAAACCCTTCTTTTAAAAAATCACTTGTTTGCTAAACAATAATTAAAAAAAATTAGGAACCAGCCTATAGATCCAAAGAAAAATAATCAGTTCTTTCAGGATTCAAATATAAACTTGCTGTTGTATTGTTTATTATATTAACAGACTTTAGTCCACCTAACCTGTAACACACACATCTTGAACAATTTCAATCGCCAATAAAGAACTATATCATTAAGAAACAGTGGGGTATTTTTAAGGAGTTGGAAGACTTACCATGAGTGTAAACTCTTCAAATAGTGCCACTGGTGATACTCAAAGGTAAGCCTCCAGTCTCTTTTTTTTAGTTGAAAAATGCTATTGGTTGCAAGGAACAAGTAATTGTGACTGTCAGAGCTAATTGGAAGAATTTTGATGGAAGCATAAAGGAAGTAAAAATATCTTGGAATGGAGGAAACAGGATGATGGCTTATAAACATAGCTCTGGGTCCAGAGATTCTATAGGGACTATTATGCTTCTTTGTGAACTTTGTTAACTCTGTGTATGTGAAGTTTGTCCTGAGACTAGAGCTTTGGTTGTTCTTTTCCATTACTCTAAATCTTTTACTTGTGTCTCTGCTTATTTCCACTTGGGTTTGGCCATTATTTCATTTTGCCATAATATCTGTGATTCTAATTTCTCTTGTTCATCTCAGTAGCTCTAATTGCTTCTGCTTAAGCATTCTTTTAGTTTTAGCTCTACTGTTAATTGCTCTTGTACTTTGTATCTCTCAGTTTACATTTTGAGAAGATGCATTTAATTGCATCATTTGAAGGTAGAATGAGATTTTTTTTTTCTGTTGGCCATGGGGCTTGAACTCTGGGCCTGGGTGCTATCCCTCACCTCTTCAGCTCAAGGCTAATGCTCTACCACTTGAGCCACAGCACCACTTCTAGTTTTCTGGAGGTTTATTGGAGGTAAGAGTCTCATGGACTTTCCTGCTTGGCTGGGTTTGAACCGAGATCCTCAGATCTCAGCCTCCTGAATAGCAAGGATTACAGGTGTGAGCCACCGGCGCCCAGCTTGCTTCATCTTTTTTGTATCATAGATTCCTTTATACCTTTGAGTAAGGTGATTAATTTTAGTTCATTCACCTATGGTAGGTGGAGTACAGTATTCTAAGGTATTACAAAACTGGGCCCTTGAGGAGAATTCAACTTTCTATTAAGTATAGTTTTAAAAAATGTAAGTACAGAAATTGAACCTATATATGTAGAACTTTTTTTTGTCAGTCGTGGGACTTTGAACTCTGGGCCTGGGCGCTGTCCCTCAGCTCTTCAGCTCAAGACTAGTGCTCCACCACTTGAACCACAGCACCACTTCTGTTTTTTGGTGGTTAATTGGAGATAAGAGTGTCACGGACTTTCTTGTCTGTGCTGGATTTGAACCGTGGATTCTCAGATCTCAGCCTCCTGAGTAGCTAGGATTACAGGCGCGAGCCACTGGAACCTGGCTATGTAGAACTTTTATAGTCACATAACAGAAAAATTCTGCTAAATCTAAAATAATTGGGGATTATATTCTGTATATTTAATTCTGTTTTCAAAATAATTTATTTAAAAGATATTCTAGGGCCTGGGAAGCTGGCTCAGCAGTATATTGCTTGCCTTGCATTCATGAGGCCCTGGGTTCGATTCCTCAGGACACATAAGCAGAAAAAAGCCAGAAGTGGTGCTGTGGCTCAAATGGTAAAGTGCTAGCTTTGAACTGAAGAGCTCAGGGACAGGGCCCAGCCCCAGAATTCAGGCCCATGACCGAAAATAAATAAATAAATAAATAAATAAATAAATAAATAAATAAATAAAAATCTTTAAAAAAGATATTCTACAAGCCAGGTGCAAGTGGCTAATGTCTATTATCCTAGCTACTCAAGAGGCTGAGATCTGATCAATGTGGTTCAGAGTCAGCTTGGGAAGTCAAATCCATGAGATATTTATTTATTTATATTCTTTATTTGTTTTAAATTTATTGTGTAAACACTGTACAGAGGAATTACAATTACATGGGCAAGATAATGAGTACATTTCTTTTTATTTTTTTGTCGGTCATGGGGCTTGAACTCTGGGCCTGGGCGCTGTCCCTCAGCTCTTCAGCTCAAGGCGAGGGCTCTACCACTTGAGCTACAGTGCCACTTCCGGTTTTCTGGTGGTTTATTGGAGATAGGAGTCTCACAGACTCTCCTGCACTGGCTGGCTTTGAACCTCGATCCTCAGATCTCAGCCTCCTGACTAGCTAGGATTACAGGCATGAGCCACCAGAGCCCGGCAATGAGTACATTTCTTATCAAGCATTGTAGCTTCCTCCTTTGTTTCCCCTTCCCATACCTTCCCAACCTCCCCCTACCCTGCCCAGTTAACTAGCAAAAAGCTGGAAGCAGAGGTATGGCTCAAGTAATATATTACCAGTGTGAGGGGGAGATTGCTGAGGGATGCTGAAAGGCCCTGAGTTTAAACCACAGTAATGGCAGATACAAACTGCAGAAGCATCATGAGGGTTGGGAGGGGATAGTCTTTTCTCATACTTCATTTGGCAAGGATAGATCTAGATGGTATACATGTTTGAATGTAATCCTACTTCTTAGAGTTTACTGCCAATAGTATTTTGGGAAATATTTGTCCAGACTTTTTCCTACAAAAGTATTAATATATTAATGGTACAATAGTTCACATTAGTTTCATTCTTTTTTAGTTTGGAAAGGGAAAATGACTAGAAATATTTCATATTATTAGTGGCTACAGTATTCTTCATAATTCTAGAATTTGAAAAAAAATTATTTAAACTACCAGTAACATATACATTTGTCTTTTAACAGATTCTAATTCATATCATGGAATATGTAGTATTTGTCTTCTTTCACTGGACATATTCTTGAGCTTTATCATTTTGTAGCCTGTATCAAAATGTTACTTCTTTTTATTGCTGAACATTCTATGGTATGGATATACTACATTTTGGTTATCTATTCAGTAGTTAGTAGCTGTTTGAGTTGTTTCCACATTTTTTTTTTTTTGTCGATTATGGGGCTTGAACTCTGGGCCTGAGCACTGTCCCTCAACTCTTCAGCATGCTCTACCACTTGAGCTACAGCACCACTTTCAGTTTTCTGGTGGCTTATTGGAGATAAGAGTTTCATGGACTTTCCTACTGGGGCTGGCTTTGAACAGCGATCCTTAAATCTCAGCCTCCTGAGTAGCTAGGACTACAGATGTCAGCCACCAGGCCTCTGCTTTGTTTCCACTTTTAACTTCTATGAACATTTGATACAATTCTTATGTCTGCAGGGGTCCTGTGGCTCACACCTGTGATCCTAGCAATTTGGGAGGCTGAGATCTGATGATCATGATTGGAAGCCAGCCTGGACAGGAAAAGCCATGAGATAACTCCAATAAGGCACCAGAAAACTGCAAGTGGAGCTGTGGCTGAAAGTGCTAGAGTTCTAGCCTTGAGCACAAAAAGCTCAGGGACAATGCCTAGGTCCTGAGTTCAAGCCCCATGACCATACCCCTCCCCCCAATCTTTATGTTGACATGTTGTTTCTCTTGTTGAGTTGATTCTTTTTTGTTTTGTTTTGTTTTTTTTTGAGTCCAGTAGTGGGCCCTAAACTCTGAACCTGGGCGCTGTCCCTCAGCTCTTCAGCTCAAGGCTAGCACTCTACCACTTGAGCCACAGTGCCACTTCCAGCTTTTTGTTTTTCTTCTGCTTATGTGGTGCTGAGGAATTGAACCCAGGGCCTCAGGCATGCAAGGCAAGTGCTCTACCACCTTCCCATCCCTGAGTTGATTCTTTTAAGTACCATTGTTGTATCATATAGTAAAGTTGTGTTAAAAAATGTAAACTGCCAAATTGTATTAGTAATCCTTCCAACAATATATGAGGGTTTTAGTTTCTTAACATCCTTCCCAATACTTTTTACCTCATTTAAAACTTTGAGCCTTTCTAGTGAGTGTGAAGTAATATAGCATTGTGATTTTAAACATTAATAATGTTATTTTTTTTGTTTTTTTGTTTTTTTGTTTTTTGCTTATACTGGGGTTTGAACATGGAAAATCATTCTTGCTTTGCTTGTTTGCTCATGGCTGGTGCTTTGCCATGCCACTTAAGACATTCTTCTAGTCCAGCTTTTTGCTGGTTAATTAGAGACGTTCTGTTGGACTTTTCTGCCTGGGCGATGCTGGAACCATGATCCTTGATCTGAGCAGCTAAGATTACAGATTAGAGCTACTAGTAACCAGCATCTTTTTTTTTTTTTTTGATCCGGTCGTGGGGCCTGAACTCTGGGCCTGGGCGCTGTCCCTCAGCTCTTTAGCTCAAGGCTAGCGCTCTACCACTTGAGTCACAGTGTCACTTCCGGGTTTTTTCTTTTTTGCTTGTGTGGTGCTGAGGAATCGAACCCAAGGCCTCAGGCATGCAAGGCAAGCGCTCTATCACTGAGCCAACTTCCCAGCCCTGTAACCAGCATCTTTATATATTCTTTTTGGCTAGTCATATACCTGCCTTGGTGAAATGCCTTTTTAGATCTTTTCACCATTTTTAATTGGTCATTTCAAATTCATTTATTCATTCACTCTTTCTTTCATTCATTTAAAAGCTTTTCGGTTGACCTGAGTTTTAAACTCATGGCCATGCTTGCTAGGCAGGAACTCTAATGTTGAGCCTTGTATCCAGCCCTTTTGCATGCTAGTTATTAATTTGGTGGTAGTACAAGGGTTTGAACTGAAGACCTCACGCTCTCATTTAGCTTTTTTAATTTTTTATTTTTTTTGGGTCCAGTCGTGGGGCGTGAACTCTGGGCCTGGATACTGTCCCTCAGCTCTTCAGCTCAAGGCTAGCGCTCTACCACTTGAGCCACAGTGCCACTTCTGGCTTTTTTCTTTTTGCTTATGTAGTGCTGAGGAATCGGTCCCAGGACCTCAGGGATGCAAGGCAAGCGCTCTACCACTGAGCCACCTTCCCAGCCCCAGCTTTTTTTAATTTTTTTTTTAAATTCAGGGCTGGTGCTCTACCTCTTGAGCCACACTAACATTTTCCAACTTTTTGCTGTCTCCTAGTTTTTCTCTCCAATCCTACCCTTATGTTGTATAGTTCATTTCTACATAGTGTCTAGTGAGTACTACTGCTGCATTTGTTCACCCTTTGTTCCTCCATTTCTGTGCCACCCCTTAAAAGACAGATAAATGAACAAACAAGACAGAAACAAAACAGAACAGCAACAAGAAAAAGCCTGTTTCCATTTTCTGGAGTTTATTTTTGATAAATAATTATTTTATATGATCAGAGGCACATAGGCATTGTGACTTTGTGTTCTACCCCTAAGAGTATCTTCCTTTGGTTTCATTGTGTGTGAATGCCTAGAGTTCTGTGTATTTCACCATGTTCAGTGTATTTTAGATCTAGCTTCCTTTCCTTGGATTTAATGGTTATCTCATTTATTTCTTGGTTTGCTTAATTTCTATGAACGTATCATGAATCGAACTAAGCTGTAGGAATCATGCCTCTACCAATTTCTATGACTCTCCATTCAATATGTTCAGATATTTTCTGTTGCTTCCTATCATCATCTTTTTAAATAAATAATTCCTAGAGGCTCTGGCCAGTCCAGTTGGAACAGATTACATTTTAAGTACTTTGCTGCATAAATGTCATCTTAGTATTTCTTTTTATCCCTATCCTGGAAATCCTTTCAATGCTTTCTTTTTTGGGGGGTCCAGTTGTGGGGCCTGAACTCTGAGCTTGGGCGCTGTCCCTCAGCTCTTCAGCTCAAGGCAAGTGCTCTACCACTTTAACTACAGTGCCACTTCTGGTTTTCTGGTGGTTTATTGGAGATAAGAGTTTCATGGACTTTCCTGCCTGGACTGGCTTTGAACCAAGATCCTCAGATCTCAGCCTCCTGAGTAGCTAGGATTATAGGCATGAGCCACCAGCACCTGGCTCAATGCTTTCTTATGTGTAAAACTTACTCTAAGAACTTAACTCTCAGTTTAGGTCCTTATTTTGGTGGAGCATATTCTCCATTAGCCTCCTAAGAACCTTTATGGGAGGTATATATTTTGAGATGTTGCAAATCTGAAGTAGCCTTTATGGGAGGTATATATTTTGAGAGGTTGCAAATCTGAAGTAGCCTTCCTTACTGTCTTGTCTTTGACAAGGCAAAAGTTCTAACTTGGAAATTATTTCCTTAGAATTTTGTCAGGCATTGCAGCATTATTTTCTAATTTCAAGTGTTTCTTTTGAGAGTTGATGCCAAAAATAATTCTTAATCTTTTATGTAGAGTTGCATAATGTCTTACACTTGTAATCTCAGCTACTTGGGAGGAGAAGATCACAGGAGAATTACCAGGATTTAAAGCCAATCTGAGCACAAAGTTAGTGAGACTCCTTTTTAGTCAATAAGCCTGGCATGGTGGTGCATATCTGTGATCCCATCTATGGTATAGCTTAAGTGGGAGGATGCCTGGCTTGAATGAGACTTAGAGTTTAAACAGTTCTCATTAGAGGAACTGTTATCTGTGCTGAGGTTTGAATTCAAGTCCTTATGCATGCTTGGCTTTCTGCTGCTTGAGCCATGCCTCCCGACTGGCTTTTTTCTGGATATTTTGGAGATGTTGTCTCTAGGACTTTCCTCCCCACGCTGGCTTCAAACCTTGATGATCTGGATCTTAACCTCCTGAATAGCTAGGATTTAGTGTGTGTCACTGGCACCTGGCTGGAGGGTCTCTCCCAACTCCATTGTCTGATATTTTTCAGCATTGAACACACATTGAATTATATTCTTCAGAATGTCTACTTTTATTTCCTTTAATTATTTCTTTTCTTCCAGAAAGGCATTATAGGTTAAAATGACATATCATGGAGCCAAACTGTGAAGTATGAATTCCATTTCTGTCTCATATTAGTCCTGTTAAGTAGGGCAAATGACCTTATTTTCCTGATTTGTAAATCAGGGTCATAATGGTATCTCTCTAACAGGTATCTATCTAGCAGTGTTATTAAAAAGATTGAATTTATGAGGCTGGGAATGTGGTTTAATGGTTGAGTGTTTGCCTACCATGCATGAAGCCCTAGGTTTGATCCCTCAGCAGGTACCATATAAACAGAAAAAGCCAGAAGTGGTACTGTGGTTCATGTGATAGAGTATTATCCTTGAGCAAAAGAAGCTCAGCGACAGTGCACATGCCCTGAGTTCAAGTCCTAGAACTGGCAAAGAAACAAGATTAAATTTATATGTTTAAAATGCTTAGGTGAGATTTTTCTCCCTCCCTCCCTCCCTCCCTACTTCCCTCCCACCCTCCCTCCCTTCGTTTCTTCTTTCATTCCTTCTTCCCTTCCTTCCCTCCCTCCCTCCCTCTCTCCTTCCCTCCCTCCCTCCCTGACTCCCTCCCTTCCTCCCTACCCTTCTGTCTCTCATGCTTTCTTTTCTTTTCTATTCTTTTCTTTTTCCATTGGTCGTTGGTCATGTCTTGAACTCAGGACCTGGGAACTGTTCCTGAGCTTTTTTGTTCAAGGCCAGTACTCTACCACTTTGAGGCAGAGTTTGACTTCTAGTTTTTAGGTGGTTAATTGCAGATAAGCATCTCAGAGACCTTCCTTGTGGGGCTTGCTTTGAACTATTATTATCAGACCTCAGGCTCCTAAGTAGTTAGGACTACAGAAATGAACCACCGGTGCCTGGCTCAGATGAGTGTTTGTAAAGCAATATTGCTTTTTGTTAGCAATTTAGGTTATGGTTATTATTATTATTATTATTATTATTATTATTATTATTATTATTATTATTATTTGGTAGTGGGGTTTGAACTCAGGGCCTAGGTGCTGTCGTTGAGCTCTTTGCCTCAAAGCTAGTCTTCTACCACTTTAACATGGTGCCACTTTTGGCTTTTGAGTGGTTAATTGGAGATAAAAGTCTCCTGGGGACTTTTATGCCTGGGCTAACTTTGAACATGATCCTAAGATCTCAGCCTCCTAAGTAGCTAGGATTATAGGTGAGCGCCATCAGTGCCTGGTCTATAATCACATTTGATAATTCTTTCTATAGATTTTTTTTGGTTGCTCATGGGGCTTGAACTCTGGGCTTGGGAGCTGTCCCTGTGCTGTTCAGCACAAGGCAAAAGCTCTACCACTTGAGCCACAGCACCACTTCCTGTTTTCTAGTGGTTTATTGGAGATAAGAGTCTCACAGATTTACCTGCTCGGGCTGGCTTTGAACTGTGATCCTCAGATCTCAGCCTCCTGAGTAGCTAGGATTATATAAGGTGTGAGCCACCATTGCTGGGCTTCTATATAGATTTTGAACCTCAGTGGTCTTCTTCTTTGTTGTTGTTGTTGTTGTTGGTTGTGACACTTGAACTCTGGGCCTGGGCACTGTCCTTCAACTCTTCAGCTCAAAGCAAGCACTCTACCGCTTGAGCCACACCAAAAAAAAAGAGTAGCATCTCATTTTGTGTGAGTAAACAGAGGATTTTTTTTCTTTGGCGGTCATGGGGCTTGAACTCTGGACATGGGCGCTGTCCCTCAGCTTGTCCTGTGCAAGGCTAGCAATCTACTACTTGAGCCACAGTGCCACTTCTTGTAAACTGCTGATTTGAACTGTCAGAGCAGTGCTTCCTAGCCTCAGTTTTGTGATGGTCTCTTGTGTAAGGTGTGGTACAACTAGTTTCTTTCTAGTATTCTACTAAAATGTATAATCTTTTTTAGTCTTTCAAAAAAAGTAGCCACGTGTTTCATAGTCTTAAAAAACATTGACTTTTTTGAATTTAAGATTATTTACAAACCAAACAACAGCAGGGATAATTTCACTGTGTGACCAAGGTAGTTGAAGGGTTGAGTTTGAGATAGTGCAAAGTATGAACCTTGGGATGAGATCATGAGATTCAAAGGACCAAGGCCTTACCCAGTATTCCCACTTCCAGCTTTTCCTGTTGTCTGTCTGTAGAGGACTTTGTGTATTTATGAGTTTTTCCTGCCAAAAGTTTTTGCTTTTGTATCTTAGTCATTCTCTGGCCTCTGAAATCTCAGTCATATGAGTGTAGCTCATGAGGACAGCCATAATGTGTGAATTTGAAGACACTGTTCTTAATGGCTTGCTCAGCAAGTAGCATCTTTTGCAGTACAGCTCCAACCAGAAGTAATGGAACGCAGAGGGAGTCTAAGATCCAGACTGTTACAGAGAGGTTATTTCTCTAGATGCAGACAAATGCATCTCTTGTCTGGGACTGAGACAATGTTCATTTTACAAGCTTTTCATATGATTTTGATTTGGATGACCCCTGAGCCACTGTTTTGGAAAACAGTATCATTCCCCAAAGATCGCATGTAACAAGAGGGTATCAAAGGATCTCAAAGGAATTAGGGGTTCTAGTATTTATTTAGTACCAGTTTTCTTTTTTCTTTTTTCTTTTTGTCAGTGGTGGGGCTTGAACTCTGGGCCTCAGTGCTGACCCAAACTCTTCAGCTCAAGGGTAGGGCTCTGCCACTTGAGTCACAGTGCCACTTCCCATTTTCTGGTGTTTTTTTGGGAGATAAGAGTCTCATGGACTTTCCTGCACAGGCTGACTTTGAACGGTCATCCTCAGATCTTAGCTTCCTGAGTAGCTAGGATTAAAGGTGTGAGCCACTGGCACCAGGATACTTAGTGCCTGTTAGAACTCTGGCACTGAATTTGGCATGCAATAATCTTGTTACTTTAACTTGTGCAGATTCCATCCAGTGTCCTTTGGCTGAATTGACTTTTTAGGAAAACATTTTTTAAATTTTTTATCTTTATTGAAAAGATGATGATCTGGGGTATATACTTACATAAGTAAGGTAATGGATACATTTGTTTTTAAATAGTGTTACCCCATCCCTATTTTCTCCATCTTACCCATCCCTAGTCCCCTTCCCCACAGTTGTAAGGTTAATTTCCAACTTAGTGTCAAATGAGTATTAATGTTGCATTACTTCATCCTTTGTCCTGCTTTTTCTGTGATTCCCTTTCTTTTCCAAAGAATGAATAAATTTATATAAAAGACACAAGGTACAGAAAACTATAAGAGGAAAAAAATAATAACTACATACAAGATATGAAAAGAGCCTCTTGTTTCTGATTCTTGGAGTTCATGTTGTTATGTTTCATTATATGTGGTCCTATGCACTTAGCAATTTGGGGTATTGAGAGCTTGTTATAGAATATCATAGACATATTGTAGTTCTTACAAATGAGGCAAACCATGGGTCATTTTTTAAATTATTGGGAAAATACTGTACAGAGGGGTTACAATTACATGGGCAAGGTAACAAGTACATTTCTTATCAAGAATTGTTGCCTCCTCCTTTTTCCCCTTCCCATCCCTACTTACCCCCACACCCCACTCCCCCTCCCCCCACACCAGCCAAAGTTGTAAAGTTCATTTTTCAACATAACGACTTGTACATCTCATTGTTGCAGTGGGTCCTCCTGTATCCAGAGTTAAATGATTTGTTTTTTCCCTTCCTCTTCACAAATTATACCAACATCAAATAGAGTGAAAGCAGGGATTATGCTGTGGGGGAGGGAAGTACAAAGCAATAAAGAACTCATCAACATTTTAGTAACAATCCCAAGAAAGGAAAAAAAAAACATTTGAATCCTTATCTTGGAGTCATTTTGCATAACATCAACTTTTCTGATCTTTTCTGCTGGTCTACTTCACCCCAGTTAAAATGGCTATAATCAGGAACTTTAATAACAACAGATGCTGGAGGGATGTGGACAGAAGGGAACCTTACTGCATTGTTGGTCTGGTGTAAACTTGTTCAACCACTTTGGAAAGCAGTATAAAGGTTCCTCAAAAGATTCCACATAGAGCTTCCCTATGACCCAGCAATCCCACTTTTGGGCATTTACCGAAATGATCACAAACAAGGACATACTAACGCTGCCATGGGTCATTTTTAAAATATATATTTATTGTAAATATACATGGGTCAATATTTAATAGAACCAGATCTCATAGACTATGAAATAATTCTCCTATAATCTATTAGTCTCAAAGGTTAAAACAGCTATAGTAACTGCAGTCAGGTACCCAAGTGGTGCTGGTATATAGAGAATATTATCCATCTCTAGAGAATATAGACACCTATCTGGGTCTCAGTGCAAGCTCTATTTGTTGCCTGGTTTTCTGGGTTCTTCATTTCAAGTGAAACTCAACACATTATTATTTTTTTAAATGCAGATGTGCACTGTTTTTTCTAAAATATTGGTAGCAAGAATAGGCTTAGATAAATGTAGTATAGTGTAGCCAGATTCAGATTATAGTTGATGAATTTATAATTCCAATCTAATTCTTGATGGGTAGTGTTGGTTTGAGATGGAAAAAGACCTTTAATTATGGTGGAGAAGAAAGAGTGTCAGCTATGTAGTCAGGAGAATTGATTTTAGTCTCAGTTCTATATGACACGAGCTCTGAGCCCTCACCTCTCTAAGTATCAATATTCTATAGGTAGAGAAAAATGTGCTAATAGTGCCTTTTCACAGGACTGCCTCAAGGCTAAAATGAAATACATGCCAGTATCTCTTCCCTGTATTTTCATTTCTTTCTTTCTTGTCAGAAAGTATATCACCCTGTTGACCTATGTTGACCTGAAGCAAATGATCCTCCTGTATCATCAGCTTTCTAAGTGCTGGGATTACAGGCATTTACTACCATGCCTAGTTTACAGATCAGTATTTTCTTTCTTTGAATTCTTCACAAGCAACTATTACATTGACGTATCCAGGTAACAACTTAAGTAAATAACACCTGTTATTTGCTTGTTTTATTTACTTTTAAAACTATCAGAAACAATCTGAACAATCTATCTTGCTGTTCTCAGTCAAGGAAATATTTCTGGAAATCTAATTTCAAGGTAATAATGCATTTCCTTATTGTGTGATAAGTAGAAAAAATCTCAGTGTAGTTTGGCTATAGGCTTTTATCTATCCAATCATAAAATTAATGGACTTGTATAAAGTAGACTAACCTACAGCTTTGAGCTGAAGAGCTGAGGGGCAGTGCCCAGGCCCAGAGTTCAAGCCCCACCACTGACAAAAAGAACAACAACATTAAATACAGTGAAAACAAGGGTTATACTGTGGGTGAGGGATGTATAAAGCAACAAAGAAATATCTTGTAAATACATTGGAAACAATAGCAAGAAAGAAAAAGACATTTGAGTCTTTATCTTGGGGTTTATAAAAAAGTTATACAAAAAGACCACCAACAACAACAAAAAATCCAAACAAAAAATATCAGCATAGGTCTTATAAAACTCAATACATGTACTTAATGTCATAGCTTTGATTCCACATTGATTTGTGCACAAACATTTCAGTTCCTTAGCATGTCATTTTAGTGTTAAGTCAATAAACAGCTTTATCTTAAAATAGAAATTTCCATTACATGTTTCGTAGGTCTTCAGTGTTCTGAGGGTGAAGTTGGATGGGTGGATAAACAAGCTACACATTTGATTCACAGAGGTTGTTTTGTGGGTCTTTTATTTTATTTTTGTGAGGCTTAACCTGAGAGCCTCATATCCTCATTTGCTTTTTTGCTCAAGATATTACTCTTCTACTTGACCATTCTCTACTTTTGTTTTTCTTGTGGGCTACTTGGGGTAAAGAGTCTCATGGATTTGTCTGCCTAGGCTGGTTTCTCGCCATGATCATCAAAACTTAGCCTTCTGAATAGCTAGGATTACAAGCATGAACCACCAGTGTTGAACACTCTGTGGGTCTTTATTTATCCATGACACATTGAGCACCAATGTGCAATAGCTGTAGAAAACAAATGAGTCCATAAGAAGCGTCAGTCAGGTAGGAGAAAAGAGGTCATGAAAATAATATGTTTACCGAAAATTGCTGGTGGCTCTTGCCTGGTTGCTGAGGAGGCTGAGATCTGAGGATCACAGTGTGAAGTCAATCGAAGGCAGGAAAATCCTTGAGACTCTCTGCTCTAATGCACCATCAAAAAGCCAGAAATGTTGGAGTGTGTGGTTCAAGTTTTAGAGCACTAGTCTTGAGTGAAAATGCTAAGGGACAGCTCATCCTAGGTCCTGAGTTTAAGCCCTAGTACACACACACACACACACACACACACACACACACACACACACACACACACACACACACACACACACACACACACACACACTAGGTCATGAAAAATGTGATTAAAGAAAAAGAACAAGGACACACACACACACAAACAGAGTATTATTAGGTCATGAAAAATGTGATTAAAGAAAAAGAACAAGGAGTTATTTATCTGGGAGGAACTCTCAACTATGTGGCTGTTTTATTGAAACCAGAGTTTGGAGAGAGAGACATGATTTTATCTAGGAGAAAAGCAATTCAGAGCCAGTGAATGCGGCCCCGAGATGGGTTTTGGGAATGTGGGTGACTCACTTACGAAAACAGCAATAGCCAGAAGAGAATGACCAAGAGAAGTGGCAGTGAGGAAGGGTATCATAACACAGAGACATTTCATTTTCCTTCTGAAATGAGTAGGACGCCATTGTGAAGTTCCAGCCAAGAAACACTTCATAGTGTGATAGTGTTTGAAAGAGAGTAGGGATGGGAGACCTTGTTTAGGGACTGTAGTTTGCAGGTATGGGAATAAGGATGCATTGCACTCATGTGGATTGAATTACAGGTAGACACAGTGGTATATTCAGTTTCTGCATGCAGTTTAAAATCCCAACATGTAGTATTTTGTGATGGCATGGATATAGCATAAAAGCAAATAAAGTCTCCAGGAGAATCCCAAAGTGTGTGAGAATGGAAAGAGTGCTGGGAAGATGACAGTACTGATTGTGAGTTTTTATCTTTGCTGGATTCATCAGGCTTTTTCGATCCATATGTTTGCTTCCAAAGCACTCTGTGCAACCTTCTCCCATAGGTAGCAAAGCTCAATTTGAATTCATGCCTCCAGTGTGGTTATAGATGCTGTGGCCAGTGCCCAAGAGGCCATGTTTGTTCTAGTGGCAAAAAGCAGCAATTGGAGAGGTGAAAAGAAATACAGGTTACTGCTTGCTTTTATTTTTTTTGGACATTTCTTGTCCTCCACTTGTTCCTCAGGAGTACTGATACACAAGCTGTGCCCTCAGAAAGAACCGTTGTGCCACCATATGAAGTGAAATTGTTCAATCTCAAATGGGTTATTTGTCTTTTGTCTGCTTTTTTGTCCGTTACTACATAAACCTAATCATTTATAATTTCCTGGATGCTGGTTGACTCTCCCCTTTCTTTTCTTCTAAACACCGTGCCCTTCATTATAAGTAGTAGACTCCTGTGTTCCCAGTGCCCCCAAACTCATTGCTTGTCCTCCTTTCACAGCTGAGCAATACCAAGTGTCACTGAGTTGTGTTCATGGAGCTTTCTGAAGCTAGGATGCTGAGATTTGGAGCTGGAATGTCCTAGAGGCTCATGGAACCATTTCTCAGTGCTGCCCTGTACTGGTTCAAAGATCTGCTTTTGCAGGTTGCATTAACAAAGATCATTTTGCTACCTTTGCTAAGAATAAGACAAATGAGCATCATGTCTTTTACTCTGGAAATGCAGGGAGAGATTCTTACTTTAGTCAATTCCTGTTCCAGTGTGTGTGTGAGGTGGAGAACTCCTTGTGAGCTGCCATCTAATGTCACCAAAATTGAGATTTAAGTAAGTTACATTCAAAAAATAAGTGAAGTCAATGCATGTTTCCCCTTCTATTGTGGATGGTAGATTTAGGTTATAAACGCATCAGTAAATACGTTTGGTGATAAGCATGTATACACAAATGTATTCACAGAAATATGGTGGATTGAAGGGAGATCTCAAATATGTAATTCCTTAGAAAGACAAAGATTTTAGCAAAATGAAACATCAGGAAGCAGATACTGGAAAAAAATGGGTGGGGTCAATAGGAAAAGTGTGAACAAATAGTAAAGAGGGGGGAAATGCAGTCAAGAATCCAATGTATCTGCTACAAAATTAAGAGTGAGGGAAGGGCTAGGTAGGGAAAGGATCGGTTGAAAGCGGTACCATTGATCAAGATATATTGTATTCGTGAACTGCTTTGTTACATGGGAACTCCTTTGTACAACTAAAGAATAAGGACATTCAAAATTATATTTTTAAGAAAATGCTGCTCAAGGGCCTCTCTATGGAATTTTGCCCTAAAAGTTACATTAAGTGCTTCCATTTAAGGTATATAATCTTGAACAATTCTTACTTTTGATCAATTTTATTTTGATCAATTTGAAAGGAATGAGGTCAAGTAATTTCTGCATTACCTTCATTAATCCAGCAACATTTTTGAAGTACTTAACTATGCTTGTAGATTATGCCAATGACCTAAGAAGGGGGTCACAAATGTGAACTGCCCATTTCCTTTTCTCTTAAGAGAGAGGGCATGAACATTTCATCATAGGGCTGGATATGAAACTTGGAAGCCTTTGTAATCTACGTGGTTGTTCTCTGTCACAGTCCCTCTGGTTTGCTGTCATGATGGGAAAGCTCATTGCAGGGACATTAATGAGCCCAACAACCTTCTAGGGAATTTGGTTTACTAAATAAGGTGGAAGGATGCATTTGGTTTACTGGCTACAGTGTATCAGTTGCTTAAAAACTGTATTGGAGTAGAGGAAGAAAATAGAAACCATAATGACATGTCTGAGAACACCAAAGTGTGACTACTTGGTGATGATTCTTTCACATGATCTGGTAGCAACAGTGCTCGGGAAGTCTTCCTAGAGAAGGTAATATCTTAGAAGATTCTCACAGAGAATGATATTGGGGGAAGAATTGTCAGACACAATTCTTAGGATGATTATTAAGAATAAAATAAAATGGTGTAGATAGATTTCGGTGATCTTTACACAATAGGAAACCAAGATTTGGAGACTTCAAACATGCTGTGTAATTATTCTCTGCAACAACAGGTAACATTTTTTTGCATTCAAAAAGCATTACTAATGTGTTCTTATGTATTTTCAATATGGGAAAAGCAACATGCAAGGCATTTTTTTTTGGTTGGTCATTGGGATTGAACTTTGGGCCTTAGGCTCTGCCCTCAGCTCTTCAACTCAAGGAGAGCACTCTACCATGTGAGCCAAAGTGATGATTCCTGTTTTCTAAGTGATTTATTGGAAATAAGAGTCCCCGGACTTTGCTCCTAGGACTGGCTTTAAACCTTGATCCACAGATCTCAGCCTCCTGAATAGCTAGGATTAAAGGCTTGAGCCACCAGTGTCCAGCTCATAGGCACATTTATAAACGCTGATGTACTTGAACTATTGAATCAGGTCAGTTGACTGGGAATGGAAAAGGTTTATAAATTGCCTGCTCTGTGGGAGTTTTTATTTGTGTATATCATTTATCTAAGCCTGTGCTTAGACATCTCCAGGCTTAAGTATCTCCAGATACTTATCAGAGACACACTTATCAGAGATGGATAATCTAGCCAGGGCCATCCCCAGATGTTAGTCAGCGATACTTTGAAACTCATTCTCTCAGAGGTGACTTACATCCATCACTCTTCTTTGGGGACAGGTCTCTGCAGAGATACAGTACCTGTGACACTGTGGCCTCATCTGATATCATAGTGCTCCATCATGAAAAGCCTAGAGAAAGACCTCCTTTTCTTTGCCCCATCTTTCTAAATGGAAGTTAAGATTTGTATTGCACAAAGCAAAAGGGCATGCTTTGGAACCACAATGTCTGCTTCTCTGTGCAGTAATGTTTAGAATGTAACATCTCCTCTAGGTGACTTTGTTACTGTTGGATACATTTTAACAACGTGGTCGCATCCTCTTTATGGCCATTGTTTCAATCACTGCAGGGCACTGGTCTGCAGTGGGAGCATAATGCAGCCAGGTTCTGTTGCATGAGAGGAATGAGAAACTTTGCTGGAGAAGACTTGTCTGTTAAGCCATCAGAAACTTGGAACAATCTACTTTTTGCCATTCAGGATTCGTTTCTTCTTAGTCCATAGGAATGGCCATTTGCCACCTTTGGATATCATTTTCTCATTTGGGAAGTTGTGCCCAACTCATTAGTTGTCTATTTTTATTCATAAACCAAAAGAGATAGATTCAAAACCTGGATGTAAATCAGAGTAATTTCCAGACATGACTACTTCCCACTCCTTGTCATGGGGCCTTCTCCATAGACTCCTCACACATGGAGTTGTTTTGGCCAGAGCAAAGGATGAAAGAGAATGAGAGAGAGCAAGAGAGCAAGAGAAATATCCCACTGTGAGAGTAACAGCCATTTATATTGCAATCTGAGAAGTGATATCTCTCATCTCATTTCTTCCACGTTTTATTCACTAGAACCAATAACTAGATGTGGCCACATCTGAAAAATGAGAGATTGCAGGCGATTGTCAGGACAGGTATAGTTTTGAAACTGGGACTAAGGGGTCCTGCTCAGTTAATGCTCATAGGTCATGAAATGAAGGGACAATCTACACCTCATCTATGCTCTTGCCGTATCCAGTGCCTGAATGAGTCTGTGCCCAAGATTCATGGTCTCAGAGAGGCACTAGTTGGAACCATCCCAAGACTAAGGGCCACAGAATGGGACAGGAAACAAAAAAGGAAATTCAGAAAAGAGCCTAAGAGACATATAAGACATGAAACAGCCTAATGTGTGTGAACAGCCTAGGGAATCTTGGGAGAACTTTATGGAAAAAGATAATGGGCCAGTATTCTCTCCCACTGGGAATTTGCCAGTCATGATAGCATACTCCTGTAGGACTACCAGACACAATACTGAGGGAGGAAAATTATAAATTTCAGTACATCTTGGGCTACATCACCCAATTCTATCTCAGAAAGGAAGGGAGGAACAGATGAAAGGGAGGAAAAGTGCAACAAGAAAATGAAAAGAGAAAATCAGGAACTAGTAAAGAAAAGGTAGGGGTAAACAGAGGAAAGAAAGGAGGGAGAGAATAAAAAGAACCAACAATAGGGAAAAAGTATATGTTGGGATGGCTTAATAACCCTCATGTATGACCCAACAATGATAAATGTCAGTAACTACTTATGGAGACTTTTTAAAAAAAGAAAGAATAAAGTAGCATGTGACAATATTTGACCAAATGAAATAGCATTATGGAGGAACAGCTCTCTGAGATTCTTCTGTGAGTGAACTTACTAGGTTTTTATGGGGTAAGAGGA
The DNA here is from genome assembly GCF_024711535.1 of Dipodomys merriami. Taxonomy (NCBI): domain Eukaryota; kingdom Metazoa; phylum Chordata; class Mammalia; order Rodentia; family Heteromyidae; genus Dipodomys; species Dipodomys merriami. Next base: position 24,955 of record NW_027202701.1, read on the forward strand.
GAATGGATTTGGAACTAAGTCTTGCTACGTAGCCCAGGTTGGACTGGAACTCACTATACAGGCCAACCTGTCCTCCATCCCTAAACCTCCTGTCTCTGCCTTCTGCCTTCTGTGTTTGTGAGTATGGCTTTATTACACCAAGCTCATTTTTAATGCTGCTGTTCTTGCCAGTCCTGGGACTGGAACACAGGGCCTGGGCACTATCCCTGAGGTTTTTTGCTTAAGGCTAGCTCTTTCCCACTTTGAGGCACAGGGCCATTTGCAGTTTTCTGGTGATTAATTGTTGAGAAGAAGCTCATGGACTTTGCTGCCTAGGCTGGATTTAAGCAGAGATCCTCAAATCTCATCCTACGGAGTAGCTAGAATTACAGGTGGAAGCCACCAGTGCCTAATGCATTATTAATTCTTTTCCCTTTAAAAGATCTTTGAGATAGCTCAGCAGTGGTGGCGCATGCCTTCAATCCTAGCTACTCAAGAGGCTGAGATTTGAGGATAGCAATTGAAAGAATGTCCAGGCAGGAGTTGGGAAGGTGGCTAAGTGGTAGAGCGCTTACCTTGCATGCATGAGGACCTGGGTTTGATACCTCAGCACCACATAAGCAAAAAGAAAAAAAGCCAGAAGTGGTGCTGTGGCTCAAGTGGTAGAGTGCTAGGCTTGAGCTGAAGAGCTGAGAGACAGTGCCCAGGCCCAGAGTTTAGGCCCCATGACTGGAAAAAACAAAACAAAACAAAACAAAAAAAAAAAAACAGTGTCCAGGCAGGAAAGTCCATTAGATTCTTCTTCTTCTTTCTTTTTTCTTTTTTTGTTTTTGGGTCCGGTTGTGGGGCCTGAACTCTGGGCCTGGGCGCTGTCCCTCAGTTGTTCAGCTTAAGGCTAGTGCTCTACCACTGAGCCACCTTCCCAGACCATTCCATTAGATTCTTTTGTGTGTGTGTGTGTGTGAACATACTGGACAGAGGGGTTACAATTACATGGGCAAGATAATGAGTATATTTCTTATCAAGCATTGCAGCTTCATCCTTTGTTTACCCTTCACATCCCTTTCCAGCCTCTCCCCGCCCCCCCCCACACAATCCATTAGATTCTTATCTCCAATAAACCACCAGAAAACCAGAAGTGGTATTGTGGCTCAAGTGGTAGAGAGCTAACCCTTAGCTGAAGAAGGGGTGGGGTGAAGTGGCCCATTTACTTCAAACCAGCCGTACTCCAGGTGGGCATCATAGGCATGCATGGTCACATACCGACAGGGACTAGGAGGATGGAGATCCACGCAGCTAGGGCATAGAGATTTCTGGGTTTCTTGTGCCAGCGGCAGGTGCAGCACCAGCTGCAGGAGGATGGCAGCAAACACAGCCTGGGTCCTGAGACTGTCGGTGGACACAGTGGATGCAGTGGAACCAAGTAGCCTCAGGCTGGAGCCGGGAGAGGATGCAGGGCAGACAGACTCCAAGCCTCCTGCTTCCTTAAAGGGTGGCCGCTATGGTGGTGTGCTTCCAGACTCATCCAGGACTGTGTGCATGTGTGTGCCCATGAGTGTCCCTCACCAGCATTTGTGCTTATGCCCATTGCACGTTTGTACTGTCACAGTTTGTGACCATGCATGCCCCTTCTTCACACTTCCCGGCTGGGCTTCTATATCTCCTGAGAGGCTGGAGGACCCATGACCGCTGGAATCTAGACCTGAGGTGAGACTTTCCCAGTTGCTACTGGAAAGCATCCAGTGGAGGATGTAGCATGGCACCCTGCTCGGTTGGAGCACTATCTATAAAATAGATTTTGTATTCCGTTTACGAGTGAGCTTTGTTCTTTTTTTTTTTTTTTTTTTGCCAGTCCTGAGGTTGAACTCAGAGCCTGGACACTGTCATTGTTCCTTGCTGTGCTCAAGGCCAGAGCTCTAACACTTGAGCGACTTCTAGTTTTTTGCTGTTTATGTGCTACTGAGGAATCGAACCCAGGGTTTCTTTTTTTTTTAATTTAATTTTATTTTATTTGTGAACATACTGTACAGAGGAGTTACAATTACATGGGCAGGATAATGCGTACATTTCTTACCAAGCATTGCAGCCTCCTCCTTTGTTTACCCTTCACATCCCTTCCCAGCCTCCCCCCTCCCCCCATCCCAATCCTTCTCCTTTCCTGCCTCCGCCCTCCCCCCGCAACAACGTTGTAAAGCTCATTTTGGACATGACAACTTGTACTTCTCATTGTTGCAACAGGTCCACCTGTATCCTTAAACAACTAGTTTTTCCCCATCTCCTTCACAAGTTATACTGACATCAAATATAGTGAAAGCAGGGGTTATCCTGTGGGGGACGGACATACAAAGCAACAAAGAGATAATCTTATAAATGCGTTAGAAACACATGCATGAAAGAAAAAAAACATTAAAATACATATATATGGGTTCATTTTCCTGACATCACATTATCTGACCTTTTCCGCTTGACTCATACTATACTAGATATTACAAATAAGGGAAATCATGGGACCTATGTTTCTTTGGGCCTGGCTTACTTCACTTAATATAATTTTTTCCAAGTTTTTCCATTTCCTAACAAATGGGGCAGTGTCATTCTTTCTGATGGAGGCATAGAATTCCATTGTGTATAAATACCACATTTTCTTGATCCATTCATCTACTGAGGGGCATCTGGGTTGCGAACCCAGGGTTTCATGCATATGCTAGACAGGCATTGTACCACTAAGCGACATTCCCATCCCTTTTGTTAATCCTCCAGCTTCTCAGGAAATTTAGAATCCCAGCCCAGAAGTGTGTGAGAAGGGCATGTGCGTGTGCATAGGGTAAGAGAATGCACATGCACTGCACATAATCATGCACGCTGGTGAGGGACATGCATGCACAGATGCGCACACATGCACACCCACCTGGATGTGAGTGTCACCACAGTGGCCACCCAAAAAAGAAGCGGGAATTCAGGAATCTGCCCTGCATTGTCTCCGGGGTCCACCCTGAGGCTTCTTGAATCCACTGCATCCACCAGCAGTCTCAGGACCCAGGCCATGTTCATTTCTTTCCTTCCCCAACTGGTGCTGCACCTGTTGCTGTGATGTGAATCCTAGGGTATCTTCAGCCTGACTGCATGCATCTCCATCCTCATAGTCGTGTGACTGCGGCATGTGTGTGATGCCCTCCTGGGCTCGGGCTAGTTCAAAGTAAGTGGGCCACTTCACACACGTGTGTATGCACACACGTGCGCACAGGCACAAAGACACACACACACACATACACACACACACACACACACACACACACACACACTCATAGGACCGGAAGTGCAGGTCAAGGTACTGTAAGTGTGTGTCAAAGGACCTGAAGCTGGGTGAGGGGATTGGGAACGCACTTGCAGAGCTATATAGACATGGACTAAGGTGCCCTAGATCCCCAGGGAGAATGAAGGGTGGGGCTGTCTCAGAGACCTCCTTGCTACCCCCAGTATGGCCCCAGGGTTGGTCAGTTCTGCCAGGATCTCTGGTGGTCATGGAGCTGGAGCCATATTCATTGCCACCTTTCCCGAACTGGCACTGCATCTGCTACACTGATGTCTCTTTGCCTGTGGACCTCCGTCTTCCTGGTCTATATGTGCCTTGTTGCAGTGCCATCAAGAGGACACCCTCATTGCCAGTAAGTGCCCCTCCTCTTGATCCCCCTCCCCACCAGGGACTGGAAGCCATGGTAAGAGGAGGTCTGTTACTCCTGTTGATACAAGAAAAGATGGAGATTTGGAGAAAGGAGTTGACAGTGGGGATGAAGTCCTGCTTTGTATACAATAGATGTCCACTAAGAGATTCACAGTGTACAATGGCATACTGATAATTCAGAGAAGCCTAAGAGTAGAAAAAGGATGTCATTTTCGCTCACATGAGTCTTTAGCACTTCCTGTGAAACTTGCACCAACAACTTCATTTTCTCTATCTTTTCACAGGAGCATAGGACATCTGGTTTTGAGCAGAGTTGACACCAGAATGCCAAGGGACCATTATCATTGCATGGCCACCACCACCTGGATTTTGTCCACAGGGGACTTGTCCCCTTTCCTACTGGTGCTTCAGTTGCATCATCTGCAGAATGCAAGGTCAGAAACATTGAATGTCCCTATGACTTTCTTTGACCAAACTGGTTTATGGGAGCATGTGTTTCTGTCCATCCTTGAGGGGTGGATGCTTTAGATGACATTGCCAACTTACTTTAAATGATAGCTTTGTAATACAACCTACCTTTTATCTATCTTAGTCAATCATAGTTTGCTCTCTCATACCCTGTGAGCATTTTTAAAACATTTTTTGCTCTTGCAAAGCAGGCAGTTAATAATTGGATCAGAAATGTAACTTTAAATCTTGTTTTTCACTTGTAATAAAGGTAATTATTTACAGGGTCATAACTGTATTGTATACGATACTGGGCAATTTTCCACTGTGGGTTGGAAGGAATATTGACACTTAGAAAATGCCATACATGGTCATTTGCTTCAAATCTCTAGGGTTTCATTTCTTTTTAGCAAAATGTTTTAAAAGGTTGAGAAAGCATTCTCTTACTTTTCAAAACAACTGTGGGACCCATGAAAACACAAGCCATGTTTCAGCATGCTAAGTACAATATTAATTGTATTGAAGAAACCAGGGTTCCAAAGGCCTTGGAATCAAGGCCTTCATTTGTTGAGTTGACAGAAGGGGGCTCTAGTGTCAGGATGATCCCCTATCTCTATGATGTGTGAAATCTTCTGCATCCATTCGTGCTTCCTTTCTGTCATACATTTGCTAAAATGTGTTCAAATCCAGGGTTAACCTTCAGGAGAACAGAGAACAAAATCAGTCAGTCAATCTTGGGACCCCAACTCCTGTGACCAGAGAGATACATTTTTCTCATTTTTGTCCTGAGTTGTGGCTCCTGTGGTTGCTTGGGGAATGGAGCATAAGGAACAGAGAGACTGAGAGGATAACTGGGAGCTATGCCTTGCCCTTCCTGCTCTCTTCTCCCACTCCTTGAGATCTATCAAGAGGCCTACCTTGGAGTCTTTCTGCACCTCCCATGTTTTAGGTTGAGTTGAATTTAGGCATAAGGATATTGCAGAATATTCCACAAATATGCCAATTCCAACCACAGGTCAGATGGTCTTTTCCATTTTGAAGCAGACTTACTTGCTCAGCTTACCTGCTGTTGTTTGACCATCTTCCATAGTGCTGGGGTGACAGCTATATATAGAGGGAGAGCCAGGGCCCAGAGTATGGCTACTGTGTGATTCAGACCCAGATCTCTCACTCACTCATGATGTTTTCTTTTCTTTTTTTTTTTTTTGGGTCCAGTCGTGGGGCCTGAACTCTGGGCCTGGGCTCTGTCCCTCAGCTCTTCAGCTCAAGGCTAGCGCTCTACCACTTGAGCCACAGCACCACTTCCGGCTTTTTTCCTTTTGCTTATGTGGTGCTGAGGAATCGAACCCAGGGCCTCAGGCTTGCAAGGCAAGCGCTTCTACCACTGAGCCAACTTCCCAGCCCACTCATGATGTTTTCTTTCTTGAGGTACATAAAATATGTTTTCAAACCTTATGAACACTGACATGTATGAGTCATCTCCATCACTGACTGTGTCAACATGATCACGGGATACAATCATTATCTGGTCTTCTATGACCACTTAGGAGAATGCTCTGTGTATCAATCTTTGTTTCATTCAACAGCCCACTAAAATTCATGAACTTCAGCACTGGATGAGCTCCATAAAATCAGTCTTGGGGGAAAACTGGATATCTTGAATGCTAAGACTAAGATAAAAATGAGCATCACTGGAAGTGATGCTGTGGCTCAAGTCGTAGAGTACTTCAGCTCGCCTTGAGCTGAAGAGCTGAGAGATAGTTCCCAGGCCCAGAGTTCAAGCCCCACCACCGACAAAAATAAGACTATCCAACTACAAATGAGCATCATTCAATTGTCTTTTTCACTAGAAATGCAGGAAGCGATTCTTACCTTGGTCAGTTTCTAGTCCTCTGTGTGTGTGTGTGTGTGTGTGTGTGTGTGTGTGTGTGTGTGTGTGTGTGTGTGTGTGTGTGTGTATGTGTTTGTTGGGGAGGTGGGGAACTCCTGGTGAGCTGTCATTTAATGTCACCAAAAATGAGATTTAAGTTACATTCAAAACATTACATTCAAAAAATATTAAATGAAGTCAATGCCTGTTTCCCCTTCTACGTGGAAGCTAAATTTAGCTTATAAACTCATCAGTAAATATATTTGAGCCTGAATTCCAGGCCTGGGAGCTGTGTCTGAGCATGGCTTTTTTGACATTGTTGTTTTAATTGTTACTTAAAACGAGTACTGTACCACTTGCCACATCTGGCCTTTTGGTGATTAATTGGCCATATGAGGCTTAATGGTCTTTCCTGACTGTGTTCACTTCAAAGTGTGATCTTCAGATCTCAGCCTCTTGAGTAGCTAGGATTATAGGAGTGTGTTACTGGCACCCAGAACAAACTCTTTTTAAAGATGATTCTTATCATGTAATTAGTTGTCTAAAGAAAGATCTCAGGATATTTCCATACATGCATACACTGCATCTCAGTTAAACTCACTCCTCCATCACTTTCTTTTGTTCCATCCTTGAAACAAATGTAGGCAGGCATTGGTGGTTCATACCTGCAACCCTAGATACTCAGAAGGCTGAAATCCAAGGATCTTGATTCAAAGCCAACTGGGACAGAAAATTTTGTGAGACACTTATATCCAATTAATTATCAAGAAGCCAGAAGTGGAGCTGTGGATCAAGGGATAGAACAATATCTTTGAGCAGAATAGCTAAGGAACAGTGCCTGCTGGATCCTGAGTTTCCATATCCCTCTACCACCTCATTCAGTAGCTTTAAATGTGTCTCCTTATACCATTTTCTTACCTAGTCACAATGTATTTTAATCTTATTTATACCCTATCATTCTCCCTCCCTTTTATCCCTATAGTTCCACCTTTAAATCATGTTCTCTAGTCATGTCTGTAAAAATGTTCATATCTAGATATGCATATTTTTCTAAGTCTAAATGGGTGAAAAAAAGTGATACTTGGCTCTTGGAGCTTGGCTAACAAATCAGATACATCCTCCCTCCCCCGCCCCCATCCTCTTTTATAGCTATAAATTTATTTGGGCTTTCAGGGAAACAAAGCACCTAAAGCAGAGCTTCTCAAGAGGCTGAGATCTGAAGATCACAGTTGGAAGTGAACCCAGGTAGGAAAGATCTTTAAGACTATTATTGACAATTGATCACCAAAAGGCCAGAAGTGGAGCTGTTATTCAAGTGGTACAGCAAAATTAAACAAAAACATCATCAAGTAATTGCTTGCTTGCATTCCTCTTCATCGAGTTGTGAACATGAGTGTGGTTGGAGCTGGGTTCCAATTCTAGATTCCACACTTAAATGCCTGACTTGTAATTTTAAGCTGCAGTCTTGTGTGTGTGTGTGTGTGTGTGTGTGTGTGTGTGTGTGTGTGTGTGTGTGTGTGTGTGTGTGTGTGTGTGTTTGAATAATAAATAAAACACAATTCTTAGGATGATTCTTAAGAATAAAATGAACTGGTGAAGATAGATTTGGATGATCCTTACATAATAGAAAATCAAGATTTGGAGATTTCAAACATGTGTAATTATTCTCTGCAACAACAGGTATCATTTTTTGCATGCAAAAAACATTACTGATGTGTTCATACAGATTTTCTTTTCTTTTCTTTTCTTTTTTCTGGTGGTTATGGGGCTTGAACTCTGGGCCTGAGCACTGTCCCTCAGCTCTTCAGCTCAAGGCTAGCATTCTACCACTTGAGCTACAGGTCCACTTCTGGTTTTCTGGTGGTTTATTGGAGATGACTTTCATGAACTTTCCTTCCCGGGCTGGCTTTGAAACTCGATCCTCAGATCTCAGCCTCCTGAGTAGCTAGGATAGGTGTGAGCCACCACCGGCTTCTTACAGATTTTCTATATGGGAAAAACAATATGTAAGAATTGATTCATAGGCACTTCTTTTTTTTTCTCAGTCATAGTACTTGAACTCTGGGCCTGGGAGCTGTCCCTCAGCTCTTCAGCTCAAGGCAAGCACTCTACCATTTGAGCAGCCATGACACTTCTAGCTTTCTGAGTGATTTTTGGAGAAAAGTCTGTCACAGCCTTTCCTATCCAGACTGACTTTAAACCACCATCCTCAGCCTACTGAGTAGCTAGGATTACAGACATGAGCTACCAGCACCTGGCACATAGGCACTTTTATATAAACACTGAAATACTTGAAGTGTTGAATCAGGTCAATTGACTTGGAATGGACAAGCTTGACCTATATCCTGCTCTGTGGGAGTTTTTGTTTGTGTGTATCATTTATTTCTATGGTTTAGAAAGCCTGTGCTTATACATCTTCAGACACACTTAGCAGAGATGGTTAATCAAGCCAGAAGCCAGGGGCCATCCCAAGATGCTAGTCAGCACTACTTTGAAACTCACTCATTCTCTCTGAGCTGACTTCCATCCATCACTCTTCTTTGGGGATAGGTTTCTGCAGAGATATAGTACCTGTGACTCTTGGCCTCATCTGGTATCAAACTGCTCTGTCATGAGAAACCTAGCCAAGGACCTTCTTTTTCTTTGCCCATCTTTCTAGATGGAAGTAAAGATTTCTGTCTCACAAAGCCAAAGGGCATGCTATTTGGAACCACAGTATCTGGTCCTACGTGCAGTAAAGAGACTTCAGAATGTAACATCCTTGTTACAGCTGGATGCATTTTACCAAGGTGGTCTCATCCTCTTTCTGGCCATTGTTTAAATCACTGCAGGGCACTCATCTGCAGTGGAAAGATGCAGCAGTCTGGTTCTGTTGCATGATAGGAATGAGAGACTTCGCTGGAGGAGACTGTCTGCCAAGGCATCAAAGACTTGGAAAAAAGTCTACTTTTTGCCATTCTGGACATGGTTTCTGCATAGTCTGTAGGAATGGCCACCTGCCACCTTTGGGTATTATTTTCTCATTGGGGAAGTTGTGCCCAGCTGATTATTATTCAGAAACCAAAAGAGATAGATTCAAAACCTGGACTTAAGTCAGAGTCACTTCCAGGCTTGACTGCATCCCACTCATGTCTTCCAGCTGTCATCTGGAGCTGCAGCTCCTTGTCATGGAGCCTTCTCCGTAGACAGCTCACACATGCATTTGTTTCACCCAGGGCAAAGAGTATAGGAGAAGGAGAGAGAGAAGGAGAGAGCAAGAGAGAGCAAGAGAAAGAGATCCTACTGTGAGAGCAACGGCTATTTATATTGCAATCTGAACAATGATATCTCTCATTTCTGCCATGTTCTATTCACTAGAAATAACTAGACATGGCAATATCAGAAAAATGTGAGATTGCAAGGGATTGTCGAGATTGGTATGGTTTTGATCTGGAACTTCCTTTCAGAGTGTGTTCCCTTAAGGGGATCTGCTCAGCTAATAGGCTCATGGGTCCTGAAAGGAAGGGACTATGTACACTTCATCTATGCTCTGTCATATTTATTGCCTGAATGAGCCTGTGCCCAAGATACTTGGTCCCAGGGAGGGTTGGGTATGCCTGGCATTGGTTGGAACCACCCCAAGGCTAAGGGCCACTGAATGGGACAGGAAACAAAAAAGGAAATTCAGAAAAGAGCCTAAGAGACATATAAGACATGAAACAGCCTCATGTCTGTGAAGAGTCTAGGGAATCTAGGGAGAACTTTATGGAAAAAAGATAATGGTCCAGTATTCTCTACCATTTGGAATTTTCCGGTCATGCCAGTGTACTCCTGTATTTCTGTCAGTCAGAACACTGAGGCAGCGAGAACATAAATTCCAGAATAGTTTGCGCTATATCACCCAATTCTATCTCAGGAAGGAAGGAAGGGACAGACAAAAGGGAGGAATTATTACAACAAGCACATGAAGAGAAAAGGAGGAACTAGTAAAGAAAAGGAAGGGTAAACAGAGGAAAGGAAGGGGGGAGAGAATTCAAAGAATCAAGAATAGGGAAAAAGTATATGTTGGGATGTCTAAATAACCCTCATGTATGACCCAACAATGATAACTGTCAGCAACTACTTATGGAGACTTTTTGAAAAAGAAAGAATGAAGTAGTAGGTGACAATATTTGACAAAATGAAATAGGGTTATGGAGGAACAGCTCTCTGAGATTCATCTTTAAGTGAACTTCCTGCATGTTTTAGGGGGAAGAGGGTTTTTTTTAGAACTAAATCTTGCTATGTAGTCCAGGTTGAAGTGTAACTCACTATAAAGGCCAAGATGGCCTCAATCTCTGAACCTCCTGCCTCTACCTTCTGCATTCTGTGTTTGTGAATAAGGCTTTATTACACCCAGCTCCTTTTTAATGCTGCTGTTGTTGCCAGTCCTGGGACTGGAACATAGGGGCTGGGTGCTGTACCTGAGATTTTTTTTTGCTTAAGGCTAGCTCTCATCCACTTTGAGGCATAGGGACACTTGAGGTTATCTTGTCGTTTTCAAGAAGAGTCTCATGGACTTTTCTGCCCAGGCTGGATTCAAACCAAGATCCTCAGGTCTCAGCCTCCTGAGTAGCTAGAATTACAGGTGGGAGCCACCAATGTCTGACAAATCATTAATTATTTTCCCTTAAAAAGAACTCTCAAGTTGCTGGGTAGTGGTGGTTCATGCGTAAAATCCTAGCTAAAGAGGCTTCGATGTGTGGATAGCAGTTGAAAGCCTGCCCAGCTAGGAAAGACCATGATACTGTTATCTCCAATAAACCACCAGAAAACCAGAAGTGGCACTGTGGCTCAAGTGGTAGAGTGTTAGGCTTTAGCTGAAGAACTGAGGGACAGCACCCAGGTCTGTCCAGAGTTCAAGCTCCATGGCCAAAAATAAATGACTAAATAAATGAAATAAAGAATAAAAGACCTCTCAAATGAAATAAACTTCAGGTCCATGGTCCATAAAATAGGAGTCTGCCTCTGAGATAAGACATATTTTGTGTATGGTTTTTATTAGAACAATTATAGATATATTAAAATCTGAGACAATGGTACTAAAATATATAAAAGCAAGATACTTTATTTCTAACCTGTGAGGGATAAATAAAGATTGAAAAAAGTGATTAAGCGAATCAAAAACAGTAAAAAAGAGGTACAAAGCAGCACAGGAACCAATTCAAACTGGAATCAGAAATGAGAATGGCAGATGTGGACAAAACTATGACTTCATCTTGGATGTCTGGTCTCTCTTCTCAAGTGGAAAGACATTTTTGAGTTGAATCGTTACAAAATCTCCATATCTCAGGCTCCCTTGCAATTAGATGTAGACCATGCTATGTGAAAAGGACAGTGTTATAATTTCTGTACAAGGATAGTCTCTGTAATAACCCGTGGTGCCCCGAAAATCAGCGGGGCCCAATAGTGTTGTCCCATGGTCCAGCCTGCTGGAAGGGGAGCGGCATCAAGATTCAAGCCTCACAACTCCACAGACCCGGCCCCTGGATAGAGCAGGGTATTGAGAGACTGATGTCACCACCCCAAGGGGCACTGGAGGGGTGTGCCATGGCTGGGACATGCCACTGAAAGGGGCGGAGCATGCCACCAAAAGGGGGAGGGGCATGCTCCTGGAGACATGCACATAGTGAGCTGCCTATTGGAATTGGACTTGGGCAGCTTGGGGGATGAGCATTAATGTCAGTTTGAAACCTGACAGTGGGACAGGGCTGCAGCCTATCTGGGTGTATATAGGCTGCATGCTCCAAGGCCAGGGAGGACGTTAGGGGGAAAACACATTGGGAGGGAGAAGGGAAGAGTCCAGAGGACAACTGGACTCCTGTGGAGAGGGGAGTCCAGAGGAGACCAGGTGTCCTGAAGAGAGGAGAGAAGGGAAAGACCAGGAGTCCTGAGGCAGGAACTGAGTGTGGAGGAAGGAGAGGAGTGGGAGTGGAGGGAGAGAGATGGCAGGAGGGGAAAGCCTGCTGCAGTAGGGCAGGGCAGGCTTGTGGAGGACAGGGCAAGCCTTGAGAGGCCATTTGGGGCTTCTCGAGTGGCCACTTGGGACCTCCTTGAGAGGTCCTTTGGGGCTTCTCGAGGAGCTATTCAGGGACTTTTTTTTTTTGTAGTCCTGTTGTGGGCCTGAACTCTGGGCCTGGGCACTGTCCCTCAGCTCTTCAGCTCAAGCCTAGTGCTCGACCACTTGAGCCACAGTGCCACTTCCGGCTTTTTTCTTTTTGTGTATGTGGTGCTGAGGAATCGAACCCAGGGCCTCATGCATGCAAGGCAAGCACTCTACCACTGAGCGACCTACCCAGCCCCCCGGCTTTTCTTCTTTTTGCTTATATGGAGCTGCGGAATCGAACCCGGGTCTCAAGTATGCAAGGCAAGCGCTCTACCACTGAGCCACCTTCCCAGCCCTTCAGGGATTTCTTGAGGGGACATTTGGAACATCCTCCGGAGGTTACTCAGGGCCTCCTGGAGGGACCTGTTGGGACCTCCTATGGAGGTCATTCGGCGCCTCCTCTGGAGGCCATTTGGTACCATCCTCTAGAGAGGCCTGTGGACAGTGGAGAGGTCTGCATGTGGGGGAAGAAGGGAAGAAAGGGAAAAGCCTTCCCCTTTGGAGGTTTGGAGCTTTGGAGCTTTGGAGATCTGAGGTTTGTAGGTTTGTGGACCGACTAATTTGTGGTTTGCAGACCAACCAATAAAGGTTGGAGTGTCAGGACTGCCTATTGGAGGTTTGGTGGTTGAGGCTGCTCTTGGTTCTGGGTATCTAACCCAGGACAAGGTAGTCTCAAGACACCTTTCTGGTGTAAATAGTGTAAATAAACTTCTTTTGTTCACTTCTCACTGTGCCTCCATGGATTGTCTCACTCTCTGGGGTTCATCAATACCCCACTGGGTGATGTCCTCACAGGGGTCTTCCTAGGATGCCCAACCCCGAAGATGAAGGCCACTGGCCAATGTCCTCATGGTTCCCACATGGCTGTCATGGTAGCAGTAAGAGCATCCTCCCATGTGCCCAGTGTTGTTGGCAACAGACTTCCTGGCCCAAGTACCTAACTGCCAGAGGGTGTGCACTGGGCTCTGATTGGTTCACTTCCTCACTGATGTCAATGGCCTGACTTGTGATTGGTCCATTTCCCCCTGACATCACAGGGCATTGTGAGGCGTGCCCAGCAGGGTACATATGAGGCAGCTTCTCTCCAGCTTTTTCAGTTACAGCACTGGGAGCTTTTACTTGGTGACCCGCTAACTCAGAGCTACTTGGTTACTTTCATTGGGTGTGGGGGGGGGTGGTGGTTGTGTTGTTTGGGTTTGGGGAATTCATTTACTCATCTGGGGGTTGTGTTTACTTTGTTAGTAGTTTACCTTCCATTTCTTAAGATTTATTAGTTGTCAACTTCATTGAGATCATCTTAGGTAAATTCTTAAGCTTGATCACTTGCCATCCCAGGGGCAAGATGTTAATGTACAACTTTAGTTCCTCCCCAAAGGAGGAGGAGATCACTGTCATTGGACAGTACAACTTGAAAGAGATCATCGGTTATGGCAGCTGTGGCTATGTGAAGCTGGCCCATCACTGCCTCACAGACACCACAGTGGCAGTCAAAGTTCTCCCAAAGAACGATCTAAAAAGCCATGAGATAGAAAATGAAGTAGCCATTTTGAAGAGTGTATATCACCCACACATCATACTATTGTTCCAGGTGATGGAGGATGAAGACTATGTGTACCTTGTCACTGAGCTGGACACTCGGGGCTATCTCTTGGGGTGGGGCAATAAATCCCCTTGCAGTCACCTATTAGAGTATGAAGCCAAGAGATTGTTCAAGCAGATCACGAGTGATGTTCACTACATTCATGAGAACAGAATTGCACAATGGACCTGAAGGCCGACAACGTCCTGTTGGATACCAATTGCAATGTCAAGGTCAGTGATTTTGGCATTAGCATCAGGGTGACAGGGAAGTTGCTAAAGGGGGGTTTGTGGAGCCTTGCTATTCCTGAAATGTTCCTACAGAACATGTTCAATGGGTACAAGGTGGACATTTGGGAACTTAGGCGTGCTTTTGTATATGATGACAATGGGAAAGTTCCCATTTGAGGGGAATAAAATGATTCAGATACGGAAACAAATCCTAGAGGCCAGGTACACCGGTCCCCTTTACCAACTGCAATGGGACATGATCTCCTTCCTAAACTGCTGACTGTGGGCTTCAATCTGAGGCCTGCTATTGAGGAGATAATGGAGCACTGATGGCTGACTCTAGGTGTGGGTTTTGGCCTGCTTCCTGATGAGCCACTTTCCAGCAAGCTGGACCCCATTATTGTCACAGTCATGGGCAACATGGGGTACACCCTAGCTGGTATTGAAAGGACATTCCAGGACAGAGCATTCAATGAAGCCATGGGCACCTACCTGCTCATCCAAGAAAACTTGAAGGAGAATACCAGAAGTGTGGAATAAAAAACCATGCCTTTGGCTAGTCCACCATGCACACCTCCTGATGACAATCCCACCAGCCCTCTCCACGAAAAAGAGCCACCTTTTCTTCAGGATATAACACCTCCAGCTTGTCCTCAAAATTTCAGTTACCTCTTGAGAGCCCGAAGTGCCAGTCTGCCTGTCCTTCCACTCTATACCCTTCAGAGCTCCAGTTCCAGCTACATTTGGGGCCTAGATTCTTTTAGCTGGTCGGGCACACTAGACATTTTCCACCCAGTGAAGACAGTGGTTGGGAAGGAATTAACTGTTGATTTGTAAGATTTCTCAATTCCTATTCTTTTATTTTTTTTCCTTTTGTTTGTTGTGGGTATGTGTGAGTGTGTGCTGCTACACCTCAGTGCTTTTTTTCTTATGCTCTATTTCCTTTGCCTTCTCTGTCCTCTCTCCACTTTTCTCACCTTCTCCCTGCCCCTGCCCACCATTTTTCTTCCTTTGTTTTCATTCCTCCCATAACTACTCCTATTCTACTTCTCCTGTTCCTCTTCTTGATGTTCTACTACTACCCTCTACCATTCCCTCTCACTCTCTTCCTGCCCTTGAATCTGTCTCTCTCTCCATCCACCTCCCTCACTCCTCCTCTCTCTGTGCACTTCTCCCTTTTTTCCCTCTTTCCCTTTCTCCCACTCTGTCTTCCTCTTTTTTTCTTTCTCAGTTTTCATGGCTATGTCTGGTTCTCTCCTGCTTGAGTTACAGTTCAGGCTTGCATTTCTCTATTTCCTTGAAGATGGAGATTTCCCAGACTTGCTGTAAATGCAGTCTTCAAGGTGTCACCTTGGGAGATAGGTAGGATTACAGACAAGAGCCTACAGCATCAGGGAATGCAATTGGCTTTGTTAATCTGGTGTGGCAAAGGTTAGTTTCTCTATTTTGAAAGGGGATTTGTGTATTTATGTGAGGGACAGCTGTGTAAGAGTCACCTTACAATTGTTTGTGGAACCTGTTGCAACAATGAGAAGTACAAGTTGTCATGTCCAAAACGAGCTTTACAACGTCGGTGTGGGGGGGGGGAGGGGGGGAAGGAGAAGGATTGGGATTGGGGGTTAGGGGGGAGGCTGGGAAGGGATGTGAAGGGTAAACAAAGGAGGAGGCTGCAATGCTTGGTAAGAAATGTACGCATTATCCTGCCCATGTAATTGTAACTCCTCTGTACAGTATGTTCACAAATAAAATTAAATTAAATTAAAAAAATTGTTTGTGGAAGGAAGGGGTGATGGGTTAGTGTAAATGGACAGGGAAGGATGACATGTGCACTGTACAAGTACACTGAGAGGTGTCAGATTCTTAGTGGAGACTCTATGAGTCCCCAGAGAGGCCCCCTCCAGAGCACCCAGCTTGTACATGGTGCTTCTGTTTCCCAGTAAAGACTTTAGGCCTCATGGAAGAATAGCAGAGCCCAATTTTTCTCCTTGGGGAATAAAGAATGCTATCAGAGCCAAGTTTAAATATTTGAAAATTCTGAACATCAAGAGGCAATTTTTGGAATCACAAAGTGTATGAATTAAAATACATTCCCTTCTTTTCAGCTAGAGGTGATCAAGGAACAGGAGACCTGAGGAATCATGGAGATAAACTGGGATCTGTTTAAGGACATAGCCTGGATGGACTTTGGTTGTATATGGACCACACCCGTGGTTGGGTGGCCTGGGATGACTGCTTTCCCACAAGAACAAAATTCAGTAAGATGTGAGCCTTCACACTAGAATATTTGTATTGGTTCACCCAGGGCATTAGAATTGCACACAGAGGCAGTGCTGAGGATTGATATTGCCTTTGGGTGCCAAGTGTGTGATGGGGAGGAGTTGGGCAAACCTGGCCTTTTCTATGTGTACACTGGGTCAGGTGGCTGAACCCGCAGAGTAGACTAATGAGATTAGCAGTAAGAAGAGGGCTGGGGCTCCTGGTAGATCAGTGGTAATGCTCAGGGGTATTTGGGAAGCAATGCTATTCTCAAAGAATGAGATGGGTTTCCTGTGAGAGAAGCAATAAGGGTCCAAATAGGCAAAGGATGCATAACTGGTTTAAGACAGGGTTGATACTGATGCTGAAAGAGACCTGAGGAGGAATGTAAGGAATGCTGAACTCATGGAACAGTGTTCAGTGAATAGGGTGGGTGGGGAAGGAAGTACTATTAATTTCCATGATTTCTCAATGCTTTTTCTTGTCTTTTTGTTTGTTGTGTGTATGCATTTGGGAGTGTGCTGGCTTGAACTTTGTTCTTTTTCTCTTTCTCAGTCTCCTTTTCCCTCTGTGGCTTTTCCTTGGGCCCTCCTCCCTCTAATGTCTTTAATCTCTCCTTTTTTACACCCTCTCCTTTTCTCCTCCCTCTAATCTTTCTCTTCTCCCTATCCCATTTCTTTTCACTCAATCCTTTCTCCTGAATTTGTCTCTTTGTCTCTCTGTCTTTAGGTATGTATGCATGTCCCTCTGTTTTTCTCTCTGTCCATTTTCCTTCTCCCCCTCTTTCCCTTTCTCTCTCTTGAGTGTGAATGTGTTTCTGGCTGATGTTCTACCAGTGGAGTCACTCTTCTAGTCCTGATTTTCTACTGAGTTGGACATGGAGTCTGCTCAAGCTGGCTTTATCTACAGTCTTCTCAGTGTCAGCGTGTGCAGTAGTTAGGATTATACAGGTGAGCCTCCAGCACCTAGAATTTGTGACGGTACAGCACAGGTTGGTTTCTCTGTAATTACAAAAGGAATTTGTATACTTGTATGAGGGACAACTTAGAAATGTTTGGGGGAAGGAAAGGGTGTTGGGTTGGGCTGCTGTGGAAAATGGACAGAGAATTACATTTCCATAATACAAGGGTTTCAGCACTGAGACATGTCAGATTCTTAGGAGAGACCCTTTGAGTCCACAAAGATGCTTCCAGTTGACACCCCCCTTCCCCAGAGCACCAGGCTTTGGGCTTGGTGTTTCCTTTTCCCTGGCAGTTCTCAGGGGAAGCCTCTAGGTCTTATGGAAGAAGAGTAGGGCCTGATTATTGTCCTAGGGCACATAGTGTGGAGGAAGCTGTTTCAAATATTGCCACACTATAAACCTCCAGAGCCCATTTTTGAACCAAAAAATGTAGGAAATATAATACTTTTCCTTCCTATCAACTAGAGGTGGAGAAACCTTTGAATGAGCAAGAGACCTAAGAAAGAATGAAAATATAGGAGCATGTGGATGGAGATGAGTACATGCAGACATGAGCAGAACTTCAGTAAGATTAGATATGAACCTCCACCACTGGGATATTTGTTCAGCAGGGCATTAGATTTCTACACAGAGGAAGTACTGAGGGTGATTCTACCTTTGGGTGACAGGTGTGTGATGAGGAGGAATTGGACACATTGGACCTCTGCTGTATGTTCACTGGAGTCAAGAGGCTGAGCATGTAGGGCAGACTGATGAGATTTGCAGCAGGAGAAGACTGAGGCTCCCAGTGAAACAGGGTATACCTCTGGGTTATTTAGGAAACAGAGCTCTTCCCAGAGAATAAGATAGGATTTTTGTGACAGAAGCACTGAGAGCCAAAAGTATACAAGAAATGGGCACCTTGCTGATAGACAGGGCTGACCCTAATGCTGAAGGAGAGCTGAGAGGAGGAAACTAGGGACACCTGAATTCCACATGGATCATTGTTCAGTGAAGTGGGTGGGTCGGGAGGGAAGAACTGTGAATTTCCATGGTTTCTAAGTTCTTTTTCTTTGTCTCAGGCGTCCTGAAATGAGGGAGTAGACTTCAGTTCATGTCAGTGGGTTTGTCTTGAGGCTAGTTTCTAGTAGTCCCAGAGCAGTAGAGAGGGTGCCTAATCACTGCTGCACTGGGTAGGATTTCAGTATTGGGTTGCATTAAGGAGATGTGGGAGAGGGGCATTGTGGACCCTTGAGGCTGTGGCCAGGGCCTTGTGCCAAGCAGGAGGCAAGTCATTTTATGATTTCATGCCAGTCTTGTCTTAAGGGGCCAGATGAGCTCACTCTCTAAAACTCAGGTCTTACTTTGACTTTTCAATTGACAGTATAATGCATGTGCATGCTAGAACACTCCTAAACCTTTGTGGAACAGATGGAGTGCATTTGGCTCAGCACTTGGAGAGAAGACGAAAAGTTGGCCTAAGGATGAGGATTCCACAGGTTAGCTACAATGTCACACAGACCATTATCTAGGACGGGTTCATGGCTTGCAGAGAGACTTGGAAGAACTCGAGTGAGGAGTTGAGGTGGTATGGAAAGGCTTCCCAGAGGAGGAACAGGTTATTTGGTGTGTGTACACCATCTCCATATGTAAGATTGAGGGGCAGAAACTTCAGGCAAAGGGCTTGGAAACACAGGTGGGGAGACCACGAGGCAAGGGTGACAGGGGCTCTGGAGAGGAGTCATGGGAAAACAG
Source organism: Dipodomys merriami (assembly GCF_024711535.1). NCBI lineage: Eukaryota > Metazoa > Chordata > Mammalia > Rodentia > Heteromyidae > Dipodomys > Dipodomys merriami. Next base: position 43,817 of record NW_027202701.1, read on the forward strand.
TGGGAAAGAGCTTTGACCATGTATGGCAGTATACTTGTTGAATAAGTGTGTGAGGGAATAGGTAGGCTTTCATTCAATGGACATTTACTGAGTGCCCACAGGATCAGTCACATCATGCTGAAGACTGACAGAATGCTGGGAACAGCATAAAAATACCTCTCTTTGTGAGTTTACACTCAAGCATGGAGAATGAGAATACCCAAACTTTACAAAAATACCACATAGTATATATGAAAATGAAGATTAAGGCAGAAAAATTCAGGATGAGTGTTCGAAATACTCTATGTTTTTGTGTGTTTGCAGATGTGTGTTGTGTACACATGTGCACAAGGTTTTATTTTTAAGTATCAGAGGAGACCTGTTTGGCAAGGGGGTTTTGGGGAAGGATAGGGGATTGAGCAGCTGGGTGTTGGGAAAAGCATTCCAGGCAGTTGGAATAGCAGTGGCCCCCAGCTGGTACAGTACAAATGCCAGTGTGGCTGCAGCAAGGAAGCCTGGGCTCAGTGGAGAGAGACAGGATCAGAGAAGCCTCCTTCACCAAACGAGGCTGTGGGCAGAGGGGTGACCCATCATGCTTCAACAATGTCCTGTAGTTCTCCTGTCTATTCTAAAGCCACATTTCTTCCTATATGAAAGGGTATGTTTGATATTGGTGTTCCTCTGCCTGTATTACTTCATGAAACTGAGTGTCCTCCAGTTCCATCCATAGTGTCTGAGTGTTGGTTTCTTTTTTCTGGTTCCTTTTTGGTGCTTGAATTAGGGCCAGTAAGTGGTCCCTGAGCATTTAGCTCAAGGCTAACACTTTACCTCTTTGAGGCTCCATTCCTGGTTTTCTGATGGATATTTGAAGTAAGAGTCTCATGGACTTTCCTGCCTGGGCTGGCTTTGACTTCAATCCTCCTATCTCATGTATAGTTAGGATGACAGGCAGCAGCCACCAGAGCCAGGAAAATTTATTGTTTATTTTTTTAGGCTGAATAATGTACTACAATATGTATGTACTGTCTTTTCATTGGTCCAGTGATTGACACTTGAATGATACCCTATATTATTGTGAATGGTGCTATAGTAAAAACAACATGCATGCAGATAAAAAAAAGTATTCTATGGCTGGCTGCTGCCAGGTCATTATTAAAATCTATCCTGTGTAGGAAAGTGCATGACCCCAGAAAACTTGGAAGTGGAGCTGTGGCTTAAGGAGTAGAACACTCACCTTGAACATGGACTTCAAGCCCACGTATTGGCCTGTGCTTGCACCCACCCACACTCATAAACAGACAGAGAATAGTATGCTGTGGGTTGTGTTTACAAGGATGATTTTGGGAGGGACAGGGAAGGGGGAATGGGAAGACCAGCTAGGGACAGGGGCAGGGGCCTAGGCTGCAGTGGTGTCATCTAGGCAGAGAGAAATGGTTCTCTTCTGGAAATAGAAGATGACTATCTTAATATTGATGCTTTTTATAAGCAAGTAGTAATCGTACACAGGACATGACACACACTGATCAAACAAACCTCACCTTCCCCCTTTTCATCCCTCCTTCCCAACCTCTGGCCAGCACTAGTCCATGGTCAACATTATTCTCTACATATCTGAGCGATCCTGGGCCATTTGTCTCGATAACTTTACTTAATCTTTGCTTCCATTTGTCACGAAATGATAGCTTTCCAATCACTGTTATGCTTGGAAAATTCTCCTTTGTGTGTGTGTGTGTGTGTGTGTGTGTGTGTATGTGTGTGTGTATGTGTGTGTGAGTATGTATGTGTGTGTGCATGTATATATGTGTGTGAAAGAGAGAGACCATTACCAATTTCTCCATTGATAGACATTTAGACTGAATCTATACCTGAGCTGCTATAAATAATCTAGAAATAGACATATTATAATTGTACTTGAGTTCATGTATTTATTTAGAGACCTTCAAACTGTTTGCCATAATGCTTGTATCAATTTACAATCTGTCTGACAGGAGTTCTCTCTTCATCCTGGCCAGCATGTGTTATCTTTCTATCATTTTGATTTTTAAAAAGTTTTCCAGCATGGCTATAGACACTGGACATTTTTTCATATATTTTTGCCTATTTGCATTTCTTCTTTTTGGAAATTTCTATTCAGATCATTTACCCCTGTCTCTCTCTTTTTTTTTTTTGCCAGTCCTGGGTCTTGAACTTGGCCTTGGCACTGTCTCTGAGCTTCTTTTGCTTGAGGCACTCTAGCACTTGAGCCACAGCTCCATTTCTGGCTTTTCTATGTATGTGGAACTGAGGAAGCAAAAGCAGAGCTTTGTGCATGCTAGGTGAGCACTCTACCACTAACGCACATTCTGAGTCCTGTACAATTACTTATAGAATATAAAAACCTAATTAGGAAAGATTCTATCTTCCTTCAAGAGCCATTAAGAGTTCCATCCTGCATCATAATAGTTAGTAATGACTTATTAAAAATAACACCTTGGGAACTTTTCCACTTCCGGCAATTGACAATGGTGGCTGTTCCATAAACATATTTGGAAAATAATGTCACTGAAACCTTTTAAAAATGAAATAAAATACAAAATAAAAACATTGCTATGGGCAAACTCAGATAAACAGAGAGTCCTTTACAGAGCAATGGCAGACAAGAACTTGAACTACTCAGCAACAGTTATGGTAAGGTCTCAGCCCTTCGGACCTCATGGTCTTATCCTAAGGTTAAACTTGGCATCTTTTTAAAATCCTATTTGTGCCAGGTACTGGTGGCTCACACCTGTAATCCTAGTTCCTTGGGGGACAGAGATCTGAGGTTCTAGGTTCAAAGCCACCATGAGTAGAAAGCCCATGAGACACTTATCTTCAGTTAACCACCAGGAAACTGTAAGTGGCATTGTGGCTCAAAGTGGTTGAGCATTAGAGCTCAGGAATAGTGCCCAGGCCCTGAGTTCCAGCCCGCACATGACCAAAAAACATACAAACATCAATTTGTTTGGTTTTGAAACAATGTAAATAATTTCAAATTGATGACATTTTAATTTCAAAGCAAATGAATAACCTTTCAAGAGACAAGAGGCAGGAACTCCACCCACCCTGACTCAAAAGGCCTTGAAAGTGAGTTGTGACAAAATGTAGTAACAACAGCCAGTACAGGATAGGGTTGACTGGCAAATCCTCCTGCCACCACCTAGTCAATTATGAAGCCAGGAGGCTGTTCAAGCAGATGGTGAGTGCTATGCAATACTTTCACAAGAACGAAATCACACACAGATACCTGAAGCCCAGGAACATCCTGTTGGATGGCAAATGCAATGCCAAAGTCAGTGATTTGGGGCTGAGCATCACGGTGTTGCTGGGGCAGTTGCTAAAGTGGTTTTGTGGAGCCTTGGTATTCAGACCTCGTGAAATGTTCCTTTACAAAATTTATGATGTCTATAAACAGGACATTTAGATCCCAGGTATGCTTCTGTATGTGAGGACAACAGGAAAGTTCCCATTTGAAGGGAGGAAGATGGCAGACATGGCTACACATCCTTGAGGCCATGTACACAGCTCCCTTTTATCTATCTGCGAAGAGACACAATGTACTTTCCAAACTGCTGACTGTGGATGTCACTAAGAAACCCATGGCTGGCTGTAGATGTGGGGTTTGGCCTGCTTCCTGATGAGCCACTGCCCAGCAAGCTGGACTCCATTAGTGTCACAGTTCTGTGTGACATGGGGTACAATATAGCTGACATTGAAAAGGCAATCCAGGACAGGGCATTCAATGAAGCCATGAGTACCTATCTGGTCATCCAAGAAAACTAAAAAGAGAGTGCCAGAAGTGTGGAGTGGAAAATGATGACTTTAGCTATTCCACTGTGTACAACTCCTCAGGAACTTTGCACTAGCCCTCTCTCAATGAAGGGGAGTCAGCTTCACTGCACAACTTAACACCTTCAGTTTGCCCTCAGAATTTCAATTGCCAGATGATAACAAACAGTTGCCTCTGAAGAGAGGCCAAGGTCCTAGTCTGCCTGTCCTTCCACTCTGCTCCCCACAAAGCTCCAGTACTAGCTTAATCTGGGGCCAGGATTCTTTTAGCTGGCTGAGCAGACTAGAGAGTTGACACTTGGTTGAAAATGCCCTTCCCTCTTGGCAGCCACACGGGGAATCCATAGCCTCCAGATGGAATAAGTGATGGGGCTGGAAGAGTGTGGCTCACAGGATAGTCGCCATTTTTCACAAACTCTGGTACTGTGTGAAGCCCAAAAACTAATGTCCACAGCTTAAGAACAAAGCTGTTCCAGAGAAAGATGTGCAGCACTCTGCCACAGCACTAGGGTGTGGAAAATCAGAGAGGTGTGGAATTGAAGAGCTGCAGGAGGGGAGGGAGTCATACAGGAAGTTCACACTGCTGTGTGCCCAGTATCCTCAGCAAAGGTCTCAATCCAGCATAGCCAGGCATAGTCCTAGCATAGCTAGGGGGTTCTCCAGCTAGCATTCTTTCTAGTGAAAGGACAGCTGACAAGGAGCTGACTTTTAAATTTTGAAAAGTAGGCTGAAATGTGGCCTCAAGCTGTCTGTACCTTCTGAGCTTGGTGAATACACCTCAATCCCTTACTTTCAAGTAATGTCACTTTATTAAACAACTTTTCCCATTTGTTTCTGAACACTAAGGTGTTTGTGTCCCAAATGCTGCAGTAGGTCATCATCTCACCTTCCAGATATGTTGCATATTTTCCTACTTACTTACCTAGTTTGTTTACTTAGGTTTAAAGTGAGGCCCTTGGGCTTCAGGGGGATCTTAGGGGAAGGTGGCATCCTGGACTCGTTTCTCCTTTGGCAGTCTCTAGGTGACTGTGTAAAACTCCTGAGAACACTATTTACTCTGGCTGTGTCGAAACTCAGGGGCACATCTTCATTGGGAAAATAGAGAGAACTGTCTCCATGGACCATGAGGGTAGTTTCTGCCCCAACTTTCTTCCATTTTAATGCAGTTTCTTGTGTGTTCTGTCTACACCTAATCACCATTCTAACATTATGCCATCATCCAAAAGTCCCTTATTTCAGACTTATTTACTCACAGTAAAAAAAAAATAGTAAATTTTAAAGACCCGATTTCCTACACAGGTTACTTACAATTGCAACTGCCCTGGGAGTCCAAATTTCTCTAATGGGAATCAGAGTGCTGAGGGAGCTGAGTTTCAAATTTGAGAACATTCTGAGCAAACAGAGTCCCTGGTTACACTGGAAAAGTGTATGAATTAAGCTAATTTTCTTTCCTTTCAGGTAGAGGTGAATAAACATGTTAAAAAACAAGAGACCTGAAAAAGCATGGATATATAGTGATATCTGTGGATGGACCAGGCCTGGGATGACTGTCTACACATGAGCAGATATTTGAATGAATCTGTCTCTCTGCCTCTGTCTCTGTCTCTATCTCTCCTCTCTTTCTCTTTCAGTTTGCATGTACATCACAGGTGCTCTACCACTTGATTCCAACCTCCAAGCCTGCATTTCTTTTTTTGTGTGTGAAAATACCGTACAGAGGGGTTAAAATTACATGGGCAAGATAATGAGTACATTTCTTATCAAGCATTGTAGTCTCCTCCTTTGTCTCACCTCACATCCCTTCCCATCCTTCCCCCGCCCCCCCCAGTCAATCCTCCCTCCTCCAATCCTCCTCTCCCCTCACCCCTACTCTGCCAAAATTGTAAAGTTTGTTTTCAACATAACGACTTGTACATCGCATTGTTGCAATAAGTCCACCTGTATTCCCTATTTAAAAGATTTGTTTTTTCCCTTCCCCTCCACAAATTATACCAACATCAAATACAGTGAAAGCAGGGATTATACTGTTGGGGAGGGACATACAAAGCAACAAAGAAATAATCTTATGTTTTAGAAACAATCCCATGAAAGAAAAAAAAAACATTTGAATACATACCTTAGGGTTCATTTCCCCATTACATCAACTTATCTGACTGTTTCTGCTTGACTCAGATATATACTAGTTATTGCAAATAAAGGAAACCATGGGACCTATGTTTCTTTGGGCCTGGCTTACTTCACTTAATATAATCTTTTCCAAGTCTTACCATATCCTAACAAATGGGGCAATGTCATTCTTTCTGATGGAGGCATAGAATTCCATTGTGTATATATACCACATTTTCTTGATTCATTCATCTGCTGAGGGGCATCTGGGTTGGTTCCATATCTTAGCTATGGTAAATAATGCTACAGTAAACATAGTTTCGCTAGTAGCTTTAGTGTGGTATTGTTTGTGAGCATTTGGGTAAATGCCCAAAAGTGGGAATGCTGGGTTATAGGAGAGGTCTATGTGGAGTCTTTTGAGGAACCTCCATACTACTCTCCAAAGTGGTTGGACAAGTTTACACTCCCAAAAACAATGCAGTAAAGTTCCACTCCAGCATCTGTTGTTATTAGAGTTCTTGATTTTAGCCATCCTAACTGTGGTGAGGTGGTATCTCAATGTTGTTTTGATTTGCATTTCATTTATGGCTAGGGAGGTGTGTCTATTGGTCATGTGTCTATTGGTCATGTGTCTATTGGCCATACTTCTTTCCTCTTCAGAGAAGTTTCTCTTTAAGTCATTAGCCGACTTAATTGTTGGGCAGTTGTTTCTTTGAAGATTTGTTGTTGGGGGATTTAATTTTTTGAGTTCCAGGTATATTTTAGTTATGTGACCCTTGTCCGTTGTATGAAGACCTTCTCCCAATCCGTGGGCTTTCTATTGATCTTGCTAGCTATGTCCGTTGCCATGCAGAAGCTCTGCAATTTCATGCACTCCCATTTGTCCAACCTTTCTTTGATTTGTTGAGTTTCTGGGTCTCTATTAAAAAAATTTGGACCCGTGCCAAGGAGACCTACGGTTTCTCCTATTCTATCCTGTAATGTTTTCAGAGTGTCTGCTTTGACTCTGAGGTCTTTGGTGCATTTGGAGTTGATTCTGTGCAGCATGATATATAAGGATCTAGCTTTAGTTTTCTACAAGTAGTTAACCAATTTTGCCAGCACCATTTACTGAAGAGGATGTCTTTCTTCAATTCTATCTTTTTAGCTCCATTATTAAAGATTAGATGCCAAGCCTACATTTCTATGCTGTGTTTTTGCTGGCTTTAAGTACTCTGTTCTGGGTGTGAAGTTCTGGAATAGTTAGGATTTCCGTCTAGAACCATACATATATGGCAGTACTTTTGACCTTGTTCATCTGGTGAGACACAGGTTGGCTTTTCTAATGTGGAAAAAGGGATTTGTGTACTTGTCTGGGGGACAGCTGTGTGAGGGACAAGTTACAAATGGATGTTGAAGGGGGCTGTGGGATAGTGTGTACAATCAATAGAGAGGCAAGGCATGTATACTGTTCAAGAGTGTCTGCACTGAGAATTGGGATATCTTGATAGAGATTCTGGGAGTCCCCTCAGAGGCCCCCAGGTGTCACCCCTTCTCCAGGGCACCATGCTTCAGCACAGTGCTTCCTTTCTCTTGGCTTTTCTCTGTTGAAGTCTCTAGGCCTCATGAGAAATAGCAAGTACATTTTGTTCCCCTAGGGAAGAAAGATTACTGGGAGACCTGAGTCTAAAGTATTAGAACCTTCTGAACATCCAGAGCCCAGTTTTAGATCCACAAACTTTATGAATTAAAACATTACCCTTCCTTTCAGCACCAGGTGGAGAATCCTAGGAAGGAGCAGCAAGATACATGAGAGAGCATGGAGATATATTGGTGCCTGTGGATGGACGGGGCCTGGATGGACTTTGCCTATGGATAGGCCCTGCTTGATATGACTGTATTGGGACATGAGCAGAAATTCAGTATGTTTGGATATGATCCATCACTGGGTTATTTGTGTTCGCTTCTCCAGCGGCATTAGATTTCCACATAGCAAGTGATTTTGTCTGATGCTGCCTCAGCTGACAAGCATGTAATAGGGAGGATTTCGGCACACCTGATTTTGCTATGTGTGCACAAGGGTCAGGAGGCTGAGCCTGCAAAGCAGCTGATGAGATTTGCAGCAGAAGGTGGGCTGTGACTTCTGTTGGATCAATGATCCAGTTCAGGATTATTTGGGGAATAGAGCACAGCTAACAGGTTGAGAATGTATTCCATTGAGAAGAAGCAATGCAGAACAAAAGAGGGCAAAGGATGGGCACCTTCCTGATAGGCAAGGTTGACACTGATGCTGAAAGACAGCTGAGAAGATGAAGCTAAGGACTCCTGAATTCCACATGGACCAGTCTCCAGTGAAGAGGGTGGATGGGAAGGGAAATAGTGTTATTTTCATTATTTTCTCAGTCCTTTCCGTTCCTTTCTTTTTGTTGTGGGTATGTATTTGTGAGTGTGTGCTGGTACTGGCACTTGAACTGGGTGATTTTCTCTGTGTCTCCTTTTCTCTCTCTTCTTTCTCCCCATTTCCTCTCTCCCCTTTTCCAGGTAACTTCCCTCCAGACTATTCATCTCTTCCTCTTCTTCCTCTTTTCCTATTCTCTTTCTTCTTCTCTTCTTCTTCTCTTCCCTTCTCCCTTCCTCTGTCCTCATAAATCTGTCTTTTTCTTTCCTGCCTCTCTAGATCTTCTCTTTGAGTTTGAATGTTCATAACCGGTGCTGTACCACTTGAGTCACACCTCCAAGCCAGGATTTTTCTAGTTAATTGAAGATGAAGTCTGCCCAGGTTGGCTTTAACTGTGATCTTCGGGGTGTTAGCTTCTGGAAGAGTTAGGATTACAGGCATGATCAACCACCATCAGCAATGCTTTTGATCTTGTTAAACTGGTGTAGCACAGGATGGCTCCTCTGATGTGTAGTTATCTGAGGGACAGGTGTGTGAGGAACACCTTGAAAATGGTTGGGGGAAGGACAGGTGTGGTAGGCTGCTATGCCAAATGCACAGGTTGAGAAGTAGGTGCAAAATTGAAGGGTTTGAACACTGAGTGATGTCATATCTGGGTAGAGATTCTGTGAGTTCCCAGAGTCCCCCAGCTAACACCCAGAATTTGGGCATTGTTCTTCCTCTCCCCTTCAGTTCCCATGAGAAGGCTCTAAGCCTCATGGAAGAATAGCAGAGCCCTGTTTTTGTTCTTAGGGTATCAGAGTGCTGGTGAGCAGAATTCTGAACATCCAGAGCTCATTTTTTTCTTTTTATTTATTTATTTTTAAAATTTTTATTGGGAAAATACTGTACAGAGGGTTTACAATTACATGGGCAAGATGAGTACATTTCTTATCAAGCATTGTAGCCTCCTCCTTTGTTTCCCCTACCCATCCCTTCCATCCTCCCCCCACCCTCATTCCCAATCCTCCCCCCCCACCAAATTTGAATCACATAAATGTATGAATTAAAATACTTTTCCTTCCTCTCAGCTAGAGGTGGAGAAATCTGTGAAGGAGCAAGAAGCCTAAGAAAGCATGAAGATATTGGATGGACCCTGCCTGGGATGAGTGCATCTGTACATGAGCAGAAGTTGGGTAAGATTGGATGTGATCCTCCACCCCTGGGCTATTAGTGTTGATTCAGCCAGGGACATTAGATCTGCACACAGAGGCAGTTGCTGAGGCTGATGCTGCCTTTGGTGACAAGTGTGTAATGGAGGAGTTAGGCCTTTGCTATGTGTGCACTGGGATCAGGAGGCTGAGCCTGAAGAGAAGACTTGAGATTTGCAGCTAGAGCTGGGCTTGGGCCTCCTGGTGGATGAGGAGTCCAGGTCAGGGCTATTTGGGGTGCAGAATGAGATGGGATTCTGGTAAGAGAAGCACTGAGGGCCACAAGAGGACAAAGATGAGTACCTGGTAAATGACAGGATGCACACTAAACCTAAATGAGAAATGACAGGAGCTAGGTTATGAAAGGAGCTGAGGAATACTGAATTCCACATGGACCAGTGGTCAGTGAAGAGGGTAGGTGTAAGGAAGTACTTTTGATTTCCATGATTCCTCCATGCTTTTTTCCCCTTTTTCTTTTTGTGTGTATGCTTATGCTGGTACTTGGACGCTGGACCTCAGTGCTGTTTTCTTATTGTTTCCTTTTTTTCTCCTTCCTATCTTCCCTTTTCCCACATTCCCTCCTCTACCATCTTCTTCCCTTTTCTTTCTCCCCATAACTTCTACTATTCTATTTCCCCTATCCCACTTCTTGTTCCTTTCATGCACACTTCCATTCTCTCTCCTTCACTTCCTGCTCATGAATTTGACTCTGACTCTCTCTGGTTTTTCCTCCCTCTTTCACGCTTTCTCCTTTTCAGCTGGCATGGTCATGTCTTGTTTACTATCACTTGAGTTACACCTCCAGACTTGCAAACCTCCAAATAGTCTGCAAACCTCCAAAGGGGAAGGCTTTTCCTTTTGCTTCCTTCCTCCTCTGCTTGCCTCTCCAGTGGCCTATCCTCAGGCCTCAGAGCTCTTCACAGGGTGTCCCTGCTCTGCTCTGCTCTGCTCTGCTCTGCTCTGCTCTGGATGGAGCCTCTTGCTGTCTGTCTCTCCCCAGCCCCTACTCCTCAGAACAGACAGCCTATATATAGGCTGGGCCCCTCCCCCACTCCAACAGCTATAAAAGTTTCAACCTCCACTAATTGCCCTGCCCCCAGGAAGCCCACTGTTCCATCCCTTCTTGACCCCCCCTACAGCTAGGCCCAGGGGAACAATGAGCTCAGCATGTGGGGGGGAGGAGGATGCCTTTGGCCATGCTGTTTATTACACTACCATTACATGATAGCTCCCGGCCTGCATTTTTCTAGTTAAGTGAAGATGGAGTGTTCCCAGACAGGCTGCTGGGATAGTTAGGAAGACAGGCAGCTCCTCCAGCATCAGGCAGTGCATTTGACTTTGTTAGTCTGCTGTAGCATACCTTGTTTTCTGTGTTGTTATGAAAGGGATTTGTGTGCTTATGTGAGGCACAGCTGTGTGAGTGAGACCTAAGAAATGGTTGTGGGAGAAAGGGGATGGTGGGCTGGTAGACAAATTGACAGGGAGGGAGGGACATGTGCACTGTACAAGTGGATCAGCACTGAGTGTTAGCTTATCTTGGTAGAGACACAATGAGTCCCCAGAGTGGCCGCCAGCTGACACCCTTTCCCCAGAGCACCAGGCTTTGGGTATGGTGCTTTCCCTTGGCAGTTCCAAGGGAAAGACTATTGGCCTCATGGAAGAGTATACCCTAATTTTTATGCTGGGTGAACCACTGTGCTGGGGGAGATGATGTTCAATAGTCAATCATTCTGAACACCAAGAGTGCATTTTTGGAATCACAAAGTGTATACGTTAAAATATAACCCCTTTGTTTCAGCTAAACATGGTGAAATATATGAAGGAAAAGGAGACCTGAGAAGGCATGGAGATATAGTGGTACCTGTGGATGGACGGGGCCTGGATGGACTCTGCCTGTAGACACATCCTGCCTGGGCTAACTGTATTCCCACATGAACAGAAATTCAGGAAGATTAGATATGAGCCTTCACCACTGCGATATTTGTGTTGGTTTAGGCAGGACATTAGCTTTGCCCAGATAGGCTATGTGGAGACTGATGCTGCCTTTAGGTGACAAGCATATGAGGGGGAGGAATTGGGCAGACCTGGCCTTTGCTATGTGTACACTGGGAATAGCAGGCAGAGACTGTAGAGCAGACTGATGCGATTTTCAGCATGAGGAAGGCTGGGCTGTCATTGATCCAGCTCAGGGAAATTTGAGTAGCAGTGATTCCCTCAAAGAATGGATGGGATTCTAGTGAACGAAGCAATGAAGGCCACAAGAGGACAAAGATGGGTACATGGTGAATGATAGGGTAGACAGCAATAATAAAGGAGAAATGATGAGATCCAGGTTATGAAGAGAGCTGAAGAATCTTAAATTCCATATGGACCAGTGTTCAGTGAAGAGGATCGGTGGAAGAGAAGTACTCTTTTTTTTTTTTATATATATATATTTTAATTGTATTTTATTTTATTTGAGAACATACTGTACAGGGGGGCGACAATTACATGGGCAGGATAATGCATACATTTCTTACCAAGCATTGCAGCCTCCTCCTTTGTTTACCCTTCACTTCCCTTCCCTGCCTCCCCCCTCCCCCCACCCAATTTTACCCCCCTCCCCCCACCCAATTATACCCCCCTCCCCCCCCCCACACCGACATTGTAAAGCTGGTTTTGACATGACATTTTGTACTTCTCATTGTTGCAACAGGTCCACCTGAATCCTTAAACGACTTGTTTGTCCCCATCTCCTCCACATGTAATACTGACATCAAATATAGTGAAAGCGGGGGTTACACTGTGGGGGAGGGACATACAAAGCAACAAAGAAATAATCTTATAAATGCGTTAGAAACACATGCATGAAAGAAACGAAAACATTAAAATACATATTTAAGGGTTCATGAAATCAAGAGTACTTCTCTTAATGTGATGTTAAGAGAAGTACTCTTGATTTCACTATTTTCCCTTTTTCTTTGTTTGTGTGTGTGTATGTGAGTACATGCTAGAGCTGGGGCTTGACGTCTGTGTAATTTTTCTTATTCTGTTTCTGTTTCTTTCACTTCACTCTCTCCCCTTTTTCCTCCTTTCCCCCCATCATCTCTCTTCCCTCCTCTTCTAACCTATACCATCTCCTCCTCTACTTCCCCTTCTTCTCATCTTCCTCTCCTCTCTCCTTTCCATTACCTCTCTTTCTCTCTTCCTGTTCATGAATCTCTCTAAGACTGTTTGTTCACAAAAGGCTAGAACTCCACTACTTAGAGCCACAGTTCCACTTGGTTTTCTGATGGTTAATTAGAGATGTCTCACTTTCCTGCCAGGGCTGGCTTTGAACCAGGTCCTCAGAGCTCATCCTCCTGAGTCGCTAAGATTTCAGATGTGGGCCACCAGAACCCAGCCAGAGGTGAACTTTTGGTTCAATCCTGACCTCCTGCACATGAACTGCAACACAGGAGTGCTTTTCCGTCACACTTCCATTCAACATTCCACATTCCTCTTTCTCTCATGCAACATTCTCCTCTTCTTTTTTGTACCTTTCTTCAAAGTCACCTAAATCTAATTATTAGGTCCTCTCTCAATTTTCCAAAGCACTAGCTAGCATTCCCATTCACTAGCATCCCCTTTCTTGTAGCTATTTGCTAGAATGTAAAAGCTTTGACCCTAAGTGGCTTTGGTATTTCTTGAGAAAATTTCTAGCAATTTGTAGTTATCCTAAACACTGTACTGAATGAATGAAAACATTATTCTATTGGTGATAGAAAGTTTGAGTTTTAAGCGCAATTTTTCTAGAATCTGATCACAGCCTAAACTGCCACTGGAAACATCCCTGAAAATTTCTTAGAGGTGGTATTTTCCTTTCCAGGCATTCCATCAGAAGTCTCACTTTATTCTGAATATACAAGTCTGCCAATGCCATGAAAAACTAGTTGGTTTCAACCTACTCAGTGAGAGGGGGCAGGGTGGGGGAACGAGTTTTATTACCACCCTCCTCCTCCTCGTCCTCGTCCTCCTTGTCCTCGTCCTCCTCGTCCTCCTCGTCCTCCTCGTCCTCCTTGTCCTCCTCGTCCTCCTCGTCCTCGTCCTCCTCCTCCTCCTCCTCCTCCTCCTCCTCCTCCTCCTCCTCCTCCTCCTCCTCCTCCTCCTCCTCCTCCTCCTCCTCCTCCTTCTTCTTCTTCCTGGGGTTTGAACTCATGGCTTGAGCAATGTCACTGAGCTTCTTTTGCTTAAGGCTAGCACTCTACCTCTTGAGCCACAGTGCCACTTCCAGCTTTTACTGTTGATGTGGTACTGAAGAGTTGAATCCAGAGCTTTATGCAGGCTAGGCAAGCACTCTACCACTAAGCCACATTCCTAGCCCATCACTACTTCTATTCTACCATATCTATGCTGTTTTCCTGCACCAGGATTTTCTGTGTGTGTGTTAGTCAGTGTTGTGGTTTGAACTCAAAGTGTGAACTCTGTCCCTTCACTTATTTTTTTTTAACTTTTATTGTAAAGAGGCTATACAGAGGAGTTAGAGTTACATGAGTAAGGTAATGAGTTCATTTCTTTTTTTTTTTAAATTTTTTAAATTACTTTTTGGTCCGCTCGTGGGGCCTGAACTCTGGGCCTCGACGCTGTCCCTCATCTCTTCAGCTCAAGGCTAGTGCTCTACCACTTGAGCCACAGTGCCACTTCCAGCTTTTTTCTTTCTGCTTATGTGGTGCTGAGGAGTCGAACCCAGGGCCTCGAGCATGCAGGGCAAGCGCTCTACCACTGAGCCACTTTCCCAGCCCATGAGGTCATTATTTGTGAAACATTTTAACACCTTTTTTTTCAAGTTTTTAATTTTTTAATTGAGATTAAGTGATTACATACATTTCATAAAATTCACAGTATTGTGGGATAGAGATACTTAAAGTCACAAACACTTTTTAACCTTCATGAGGCGCATTGTCATTATCATGGTCTATAAGGTTTATGGTCTCTACAAACTTGACTTAAATTTTATTGAGTAGCTTTGTATATGTGGTCATCAAAGAGATTATTTTGTAGTTCTCTTTTTTTGTTGGATCTTCGCCTAGTTTGGAGATGAGTGTGATACTGGCTGTTTATTGAGTGGTAAGGACTTTCCCGTCCAGGCTGTCTTTGAACTATGATCCTCAGATCTCAGTCTCCTGAGTAGCCCAGCTCAAATTATGGGGTTTTGTTTGTTTGTTTGTTTACTTGTCAGTTGTATATCCTAGACTCTGTCCCTGAACTCTTTTTCCTCAAGGCGAGGGCTCTCCACTTGAGCCATGGTACCACTTCTGGTTCTCTGGTAGTTTATTAAAGATAAGATTCTCATGGACATTCCTGCCTGTGCTGGCTTTGAACCATGATCCTCAGATCTCTGCTTTCTGAGTAGCTAGGATTCCCGGCGTGAACCACCAATGCCTGGCTCATGATATAGTTTTGATAGTGAAAAGATCCTGTCCAGAAGTCAAGATGGCCTTCACTGGTCCTGGCTCTGCCGTCTTCTTCAATCTTGAAAATTTTTCAAGATTTTCTTGACTGTTTTCAAAATTATATGCCACTTCTATTTTATCGATTGTTTTTCTTAGTCTTGTCTGAAGATTTATCATGAGTTGACTTGGGTCTTGCATGGTTGGAAGGCTGTTGTGAAGTGACACTGTGTGCCTCCCACTGCATCCCACCAGGTGGCTGGGGACATCAGTTTGTCCCAGCAGTGAAGTAGGTAATTTTTTTTGGGGGGGGGGGTCCAGTCGTGGAGCCTGAACTCTGGGCCTGGGTGCTGTCCCTCAGCTCTTCAGCTTAAGGCTAGCACTCTACCACTTGAGCCACAGTGCCACTTCTGGCTTTTTCTTATGTGGTGCTGAGGAATCGAACCCAGGGCCTTGAGCATGCAAGGCAAGCGCTCTACCACTGAGCCACCTTCCCAGCCCCTGAAGTCGGTAATTTTGATCACTTGAAGATAGCCAAATTTGCCTGTTTTTCTACTGTAAAAATTCTCCTTTCCCTTTGTGACTGAGTGATGTGTGGGAAAACACATAAGGCTGTGGAAATATACCATTACTCACACCACTGACAGTTTACTTATGTATTTACATATTTATTCATATCTGAACTGGCTAAGGGATTCCTGTTGAATGCATTGGGTTGTAATTCCACTCCTGTCATGGTTTTGATGTGCAAATGGTTCCAGACTTGGCCAGTGGGAGCTCCTTCTAAAAGACTTTTATTAGTGCTTTAATTTAATTTAATTTAATTTTTTTTGCCAATCCTGGGGCTTGAACTCAGGGCCTGGGGGCACTATCCTTGAGCTTCTTTTGCTTAAGGCTAGCCCTTTACCTCTTGAGCCACAGTGCCACTTCCAGCTTTTCCTCTTTATGTGGCATTGAAGAACCCAGGGCTTCATGGATGCTAGGCAAGCACTCTACCCCTAAGCCCTCATAAGTTCTTTTGTTCTTCACTAATACTCAAGATTGATGTTTATTTAGTACCTTCCATGCTCTGGCCTTTGAATAAACTATTATCCCAGGAGCTGTGGCTGGTTGGCATTTAGAAACCAACATCTTTTCTTTTGAGATATTATTGTTCCTAGGCCCTTTTGGAGAAGACAACTGGAAAATATATAAAATTAATATACAAAATACATGTATGCATGTATGTGGATGTGCATTGATATATACAACTACATACATGTATATTTACACATACACACATTTAAATTTATATTAATTTCTTTTAGTAGTACAGAAATGTAAACTCAGAGCCTCTTGCTTGCTTCGCTTGTTTCCTAGTAATTGAGCCACCCTTTAAGCCCTGCTTTTTGCTGGTTGGTTTGGAGGGGAAGTCTAATAAACTTTCCTGCCTGGACTAGTCTCAAACTTCAGTGTTCAAACTCTTAACTCCTGAGTTTCTCAACTTCTTATTGGTACACCAATCTATGTATATATATCCATCTATATATACTCAAAATCATGAGTTCACACTGACACCTCCAATTGCAA
This sequence comes from Dipodomys merriami, assembly GCF_024711535.1. Classification (NCBI taxonomy): domain Eukaryota; kingdom Metazoa; phylum Chordata; class Mammalia; order Rodentia; family Heteromyidae; genus Dipodomys; species Dipodomys merriami. The sequence continues at coordinate 60,250 of NW_027202701.1, forward strand.
TCTCACCCCAAATATTCTTCCAGGATTTTTTTTCTTTTCCATATTTGTAACTACCAAGAAACCCATTACCCTTGATAGGATGACTTACTGAGTCATTTATTCTGTTTGTAAACAATCTCCTGTGATTGCCTGTGATGTTGTAAAATAATGTATTTGGCATTTTTCCATGGTTCCTGACATAGAAATCCAAAAACACTCATGCTTTCCGGAGTAACAGGGGTGGTAGTACGATCTTTTGTTCTACTACTTGGTCATTGACCCTGGGTGCTCAATCGGAGCTCCTAAGACCTTAGTAATTTCCTGAGTTGTAGTAGCAGATGACCCAGAGCTATGAATCCTTTGGAATTTCCTGTCACAAAAGCATGTTCTAAGAGGTGCAACCCTTGATGTACACCTGGATAGGCTCAGGATGGGAGATGATCTTTTTATGATGGACTGGTAGTGCAAACCTTTAATCCCAGCATTTAGAAGGATAATGCAGAAGGGTCTTGAGTTCAAGGCAGGCTTGCTCTACAGTAAAACCATCTTTTAAAAAATCAGATTTAATAGGTACATTATTTGGGGATTAGCTCCAAATTTGTTTTTTGGTTTCATGAAATTTTGTTATGACTGTTAAATTTATACTTGCCAAGAGATTCAAACTTGCCTGATCAGCCCATTCTCTCTCTATTGCTCTGTCTCTATCTGTCTGTCTCTCTGTCTGTGTCTTTCTGTCTCTCTGTCCCCCTGTCTCTGTGTCTGTCTGTCTGTCTCTCTCTCCCTGTCTCTGGTCGATGTCCTCATGGTTACCACATGGTTTCCAAGGTAGCAGTAGCAGCATCCTCCCATGTGCCCAGTGTCCTTGGCAATGGTCCGCTAGGCCTCATGGAAGAGTAGTAGTAGAGTCCACCAAGCTCTCACAGAGACTTGATTCTTGTGACTATTTATCAGTCCCTTACACACTAGTTCATTCATTTCAGGAGGCATGACTAGTGCTGTGAGCCCAGCATACCTGGCATAGTCTCCGTGTAACACACTCAGGCCAAGTGCCTGGTGCTACAGGATTCTGCAGCCGAGTTTCTGGTCAAAGTAAATCTGACACTGAGCTGGCCTTCCCAGGCTGAAAGACAAGTGGAAAAGTAGCCTGAAGGTATCTTTACCTTCAGAGGTGGTAGGGGTTGCAGCTTGATCACATGGTGACTTCATCCGACAACCTTTTACCTTTGTCTTTTAAGGTGTTTTTGTTCCAAATGCTACAGCAGGTAATCACCTTACCTTCCATGTATGTTTCTTGTCTGTTTATATACTTATTTGTTTTTTTTTTTACATTTGAGCTGAAGCCCATAGATCTGAGGGTCAGGAGGCATCCTGGACTCTGCTTCTCCTACTGTGGGCTCTAGATGACTGGGTCGAACTTTTCTTGAGCACACTCGTTATACTGGTTAGGTTGGAGCATAAGTGCAAGTCTTCATTGGGAAAGAAGAGGGACCTGTCTCCATGTACCATGTCAGTGGTTTTCTGCCCCACTTTCCTCCATTTCAATGCAGTTTCTTCTGTGTTTGTTTTCGCTATAATCCTCCACTCATCAGTATCCCAACATCCATCATCCAGGAGGACCTGATTTCACACTTATTGGCTCACAGTGGTAAAAGATAAAACATATATTTGAAAGACCCTAATGCATACACCCTGAAGTCATTATTGCAACTTCCTCTGTTAGCCCAATTTTTCTCCTCAAGTAAACAGAGTGTTGTGAGTGCTGAGTTTTACATATGAGACCACTGTGAACATGTACAGCCTATTTTTGGAATCACAAAGTATATTAATTAAAATATTTCCTCTTCCTTTCAGTGAGAGCTGGAGAAACCTCTGAATGAGCAGGAGACCTAAGAGAATATGGAGGTATAGTGGTGCCTGTGGATGGTACAGGCCTCTGTGGACTTGGTCTGAGGATGGACCCTGCCTGGGATGACTACTTCTGGACATGAGTGGCGATTCAGTAAGATAGGATGTGACCCTCCACCACTGGGTTATTTGTGTTGGTTCATCCAGGGCCATTAGATTTTCACACAGAGGAAGTGCTGAGGGCTGATGCTGTCTTGGGTGACAAGTGTGTGATGGGAAGGACTTGGGCACAGCTGGATTTTGCTCTGTGGACACTGGGGTCAGGATGCTGAGCCTGCAGAGCTGACTGATGATATTTGTAGCAAGAGGAGGGCTGGGTCTCCTGGTGGACAAGTGCATTTCAGGATTATTTGGGGAGCTCCTCAAAGAATGTGGTGGGATTCTGATGATAGAAGCAGTGAGGCCTAAAGAGGGTAAAGGATAGGCACCTGGTGAATGACAGGGTTAACATTGATGCTGGAGGAGAACTGAGAGGCGGAAGGTCATGAAGGGAGCTGAGGAATCCTGAACTACTCATGGTCCAGTGTTCAGTGAAGAGGGTACGTGGGGAGGGAAGTAATGTTAAATTCCATGATGTTTCCATGCCTTATATTTTTTTCCTTTTGTTTCTTGGTTGTGTGTATGTGTTTGTGAGTGTGTGCTGGTACCAAGGCTTTATCTCAGTGCTTTTTTCCTTAATTCTCTTTCTGTTTCCTTTTCCCTCAATTTTCTCTTTCATCTTTCCCCACCTTTTCCCCTCTCTACCATCTCTCATTCCTCCTCTTCCTCTACCTCATACTGTCTCTTAGTCTACTTTTCCTTCCCCTCATCTTCCTCTTTTCTTACCTCACTTTTTCTTCCTGTTCTTAAATCTGTCTCTAACTCTGTGCATTTCTCTGTCTCAGTCTTTCTTTTTCTTTCTTTCAATTTGCATGTTCATGCCTGGTGATCTTCACTTGAGTCACACCTCCATGTCTGTATTTTTCTAGTTAATTGAAGATGGAGTCTTCTCAGACTGGCTGTAACTGCAATCCAGGTATCAGCTTCTAGGATAGTTAGGATTACAGAGCCTCCAGCATCAAGCAATGCACTTGACTTTGCTCATCTCTTGTGGCACAGGTTGGTGTCTCTGTTGTTATGAAAGGGATTTGTGTACTTATCTGTCACTGACACACAGCTTTGTCAGTGACACATTAAAAATGGGTGTGGAAGTTAGGTGGTGTTAGTCTGCTGTGCAGAATGGACAGGGAGAGGACATGTATAGTGTAAGTGTATCAACTATCAACACCCTTAGAATATCAGAACATGTGCACACTCAAGGACATGTGCACCCCCCATTTCCTAGTGAAACAGCATGATTGAATAGCAGCTTCCTTCTATCTTTAGCAAGATGTCTCAGAAGCACACAAGCAGATGGCTGCTCAGGAATTCCTCTGGAAATCAGCCTCCTTCAAACCCAACCTGATGTGCACGTCGAGAGGGAATTAGGAAGGAAAATGTGCTCTTTTCTTCCTTCAAGTTCAGCTCTCAATGCAGAGCTAGATGTGTCAGAAATGATCTCCTCTTAGTGATGTAGAGACTTCCAGGAGACAAGGCCTTGCTGCCCCAATAAGTGCAGCTGAGGCTCAGAGTGAGGGAGTGGACTTCAATTCACATCTGTGGGTTTGGCTTATGAGGCTAGTGTCTTGTATTCCTAGTGCAGTAGAGAGTGTGCCTCATTGCCGCTGTGATTTCAGTGTTGGGTTGCATTGTGGAGATTGGGGAGAGGGGCAGTATGCCAAGCAGGAGGCAAGTCATTTTATGATTCCATGCCAGCCTTGTCTTAAGGGGCAAGATGAGTTTTCTGTCCAAAACTAAGGTCTACCTTTGACTTTTCAATGGATGGTCTGATGCACAGGCATGCTAGAACACCTTTATGGAACAGCTGCAGTTCATTTGGCTCAGCAGGTGAAGGAGACAGGACCAAAAGTTGGCCCAGAGAATGAGGCTACCACCGCTTAGCCAGAATATCACACAGACCATTATGAAGGCTTCTAGCCAGCAGGACTGGATCAGGGCTGGAGGAAAGACTTGGAAGAACTGAAGAGGGAGGAGCCAATGTGGGATGGAAAGGCTTCCCAGAGGAGGAGCAGGGGAGTTCGTGTGTGCATTCCATCTCCATGTGTGAGATTGAGGCACAAAAGGCTTCAGGCAAAGGATATGGAAACACAGGTGAGGAGACCATGAGGCAAGGGTGAGAAGGGCTGTGGAGGAGAATCTTGAGAAAGTAGTGGGAAAGAGCTTTGACCATGTGCAGCAAGATACTTGTCAAATAAGTGTGTGAGGGAATCAGTAGGCCTTCATTCAATGGATATTTACTGAGTGACCACAGGGTGAGAGACATCATGCTGAAGACTTACACAATGCTGGGAATAGCACAAAAGTATCTCTCCTTGTGAGTTTTAACTCAAGCATGGAGAATGACATTACCCAGATTTACAAAAGTAATAAACAGAATACATCAGAAGGAAGATGTAAGGAAGAAAGAGTGAGTAGGATGAGTAGTGGGAATACTGTGTGTTTGTATGCTTGTGTGTGTGTGCATGCATGTGCATAAGGTTGTATTTTTGAGCAGGGTATCATAAAGTAGACCTTTTTGGTGGGGGGGTGGGGATGGGACAGGATGTGGGAGTGAGCAGCTGGGTGTCTGGGGAAGAGCATTCTAGGCAGTAGAAATAGCAGCTACTTGAGAGAATGAGTTAGGAATGTCATTTGTGTCCAGGATTTGGAGATTAGCCAAAGTAAAAAAATGAAAGAATGAAAAGAAAGGAATGAAGAAAAGAAGGGAGAAAGGAAGCCTGGCATAGGTGGCTCCAACCTTTAATCCTAACTAGTCAGGAAGCTAAGTCCTGAACATCGTGGTTCTCAGCCAACTCAGGCAGGAAAGTTCATGAGACTCTTATCTCCAACAAGTTACTTAGAAAAAGCCAGAAATTGCCCTGTGGCTCAAATGGTATAGAGCATTAGTCTTGAGCACAAAGAGTCTCAGGGACAGTGCCCTGGTCCTGAATTCAAGCTCCAGGACTGGCAAAGAAAAAAGAAAGGGAAAAGAGAAGAGAGAAAGTAAAAAAGATTGGTGAAAAAAAAGTTTTAGAATCAAAGGAACTTTTCAGTCTGATCCAATCTGATCATACATTACTGTAGTTTTAAAGAGAAGTAGTGTTTGCCCAGAGTTTTGTAGTCAGTGACGATCAGCATTCAGGATTATAGAGTACACTTTTAACTTTTAATCCACTATTTTCTCTGAGAATATTTCTCAGTTTAATGCTTCCATTGGTCCCAAAATAGATGACATTATATATTGCTCTGCTTATGCATTATAGTTTTGTGCTCAGCTTTATTTATGTATTTTTTGTCTATCATGATCTCTGGGCCTGAGCGCTGTCCCTCAGCTCTTCAGCTCAAGGCTCTACCACTTGAGCTAAGGGCACCACTTCTGGTTTTCTGGTGATTTGTTGGAGATAAGAGTTTCACGGACTTTCCTACCCAGGCTGGCTTTGAATCACAATCCTCAGATCACAGCCTCCTAAGTACTAGGATTACAGGCGTGAGCCACCAGCGCCCGGCCTCAGTTTTATCTTTGAAGTGAACATTTAAATAGAAAAAAAATCCTTTTCAAGTTGTTCTATCTTACTAAAGAATAAGTTTACCTTATTAAAGGATAAATTTAGTTAATGGAAGCCAATTTGGAAATAAGGAAGAACCGGTTGTTGAACAGGATAATGAAGAAACTTAGCTCCCAATTTGACCTCTAGGTTTTGGATACTTTTTATTGTATGGCAAAATTTTGATCTTGACTATTTTATTACTGTCTCCTTTGTAACCCCATTTGAAACTTGAAAATGATCTTTTGTAATACCAATCTCTTTCTATGAGAATATCTAGAACATAAAAGTTGGTCATTTTTCAAATTATTTTTTTAAGCTGGTCATTTTAAAAGAACCATAGTTGGAAAGCCTCCTTGCTTCATGAAATACCTCAATTCTGAAGATTACATTTTGAAAAGGTTTGGAATATTTAGATGGGTGCAAGTGGCTTATGTTTGTAATTCCAGCTACTATAATTGTGGCTACAAAGCCAGAAGTGGAGATATGGCTCAAATGGTAGAGCATTAGCCTTGAACAAAAAGGTTCGCAAGAATGGGGGTGGCTCTGAGTTCAAGTCCTAGAACTGGCAAACCAAAAAGTTCGTAAATTAAACTACTGGCAGTTTAAAAAGCCTTACATATTGTGAAGTGGCCAGTTTATTAGATTTATCAGATCTAACAATACATTGTCTTTCTGTGTCCTGGGAGTCTCCAAGAATTGTATTAATAACTATTATGGAGTTAACAGAGCCTTTTGGAACCAGAAAAGCCTAGAGACAAGCTCTTCTTTTGGATACAGATTCCATGTTCTAATTAGAGCCAATGGGCTAGGATTTCTGTTCTCTTGGACAATGTTTAGGGTACTTCCAAGACAGATAGCTAAGCCTCACTCTACTTTATTCAGTGGCATTTATGCAATGTATTTCCTCATTACTAAATTTATGGAATGCATATATTATAATCTAATGTTTGTATATACTCTCATCTTTATAAATTACAACTGATATTTGTAGGTTGGACACTCGTGGCTCACACATGTAATTCTAGCTACTCAGGAGGCTGAGAGCTAAGGATAGGTGTTCAAAGCCAGCCCATTCAGGAAAGTTCAGAAGACTCTTATTGCCAATAAGCTACTCAGAAAAAGCTGGAAGTTGCACTGTGGCTCAAGTGGTAGAGTGCTAGGCTTGAGCACAAAGAGGCTCAGGGACAGCACCAAGCCCAGAGTTTAAGCCCAGGGTTGGGGGAAAAAAAGCTAAAGGATAGTGTGTAGGCCATAAGTTCAAGCCCTGGTTACACACACACACACACACACACACACACACACACACACACTCACACACACAAACACACACGAGGTTCCAGGTAGAGAAGGCTGTTTAAACTACACACACACACACACACACACACACACACACACAAAAGAGGTCCCAGGTAGAGAAGGCTGTTTAAACTACACACACACACACACACAAGGTCCCAGGTAGAGAAGGCTGTTTAAACTAAGATTGACCACAGTATATGAAGAGCCATAAATGGAATACTTTGTTATTGCATATTTGTTTTTGTTTTCAAATAATTATTTAATTAGAAATATTCAGGCCAAGTGGGTAGCATGGAGAGCTGATACAGATATTTGGATATTACAAGATACAATGCAGGTCTAAATTCGACCTGGATTTTTTAGACCGATTAACTGTCTACATTAATTTAATTTATTAAATAGTGTCGTGTTCTGCTTTGAAGTGTATAAGCACAACTACAAGAGTGTTTCTGCTGTATTCTGAGTAGATATTTTCACAAAGTGTAGTTTTTAATTTCTTTAACATTTGACAGTGTTTGTGGCAACCACTTTTCCAATAATAACTACAGTGAACACGTCTTTACTACTTTCCAGGCTGGGAACCACACAAACGAAAAGGTTATACTTTCAAAAAAAATAATACATTTTGACCTGATGTAAAGTTTTCCCTAGTCCTGTCTTATTCTACATACACCAAGCAATTATTCTCTAGCTCCCATCATCTAGGAATCCCACATTCAATGCAATACTGATCATATGATTGCTCAGGAACAATTAGATTAAAGGGATAGGGAAGGGCATGGAATGGTGTTGTTTTCTACTCTCCATTTCCTGGAGGTTGGTGGGTAAAGGCTAAAGATTTCAATCCCCCAATGTTTTTTTAATCACTTAGCTATCTAGGGTTTCTACTCTAAGCAATTGCACTAGCATAAATTCAGGTGTTGTTGAAATAAATTCATTATAAATAAAAAGACATTCATATCACTCAGGAAATTCTGAGATTTTTAGGAACTCTGTTCCAGGAATCAAGGACAAAGATCAAACATATTTCTTCTCATACTAATACATATCGCTCTGAGCACTAATTTTACCTATGACTCCATAAAAAGCATACTGTTGCTATACACAGTATGTGTATAGCATACACAGTAGATACTGTGTATAGCTATACACAGTAAGTGATTTGCGCATAACCATAAAATTCATAGGTAGTAAGATTTTTAATTTAATTAATCTACCTTTGAAAAAAAGTGTAAAAATCGCTCTCTCTCTCTCTCTCACTCTTTCTCTCAAATCTTCCCCCCTCCATGAGTGGCATGGCCCCTCCTGTTCCTTCACAAGGTATTCTTTTCCTCATCCTCTAGCCCACAGAGCAAACAGGAATGTTGCTCTGGCTGACATGTCCAGCAGTGGTATAACATATTCATTCAAAATCACTTCCAGCAGACATTTCTGTTTTCTACAAACAAATGAGTGAGTATTTGCAAGTTTGATTTTTGTCCCTCTACTTTGTCACAGAATGACAACTTCTTCATATCTGGTATGTCTAGATGGACTAAATGTGGTCTTTGAAAAGGTTTGGAGAACTTGAGAGAAGGCTTTTCATATCAAATCCACAGTGAATCTTCAGGGGATTCTGGTGGGCATATGTGGCTGTCACTCTAGTATTCCTTGGATGGCACCAGCACTACTGTCTTGGCCATGAAATATTGCACAGGCTGTCATCCAGGACTTCTAGTTTCACCCCAGTTGTCTAGGGCCAGCAGTTCTCACTGCACCTCAGTCTTTCTCTCTTTTTCTCTACCTTCCTTCCTTCCTTCCTTCCTTCCTTCCTTCCTTCCTTCCTTCCTTCCTTCCTTCCTTCCTTCCTTCCTTCCTTTCTTCCATCCCTCCTTCTCTTCCTCTCTTCCTCCCTTCTACCCCCTCCTCCTCTTCCCCCTCCTCCTCCTTTTTTTTTTTTTTGGTGCCAATCCTGGGTGCTCTCTCTGGGCTTCATTTTGCCCAAGGTTAGCACTCTACCACTTGAGCTACAGTTCCACTTCTGACTTTTTCCACATAGTTCATTAAAGTTAAGAATCTTAAGGACTCTCTTGCCCTGACTAGCGTGCAATTGTGATCCTCAAATCTTAGTCTCCCGAATAGCTAGGATCAAAGCCTGATTCACTAGTCCCAGCTCCATCCAGAGTTTAGTGTTGCACCCAGTGTAAGAAAAAGTCTTTTCTATACAAGTACAGTAGTTTGTTTCCTTTGTTAATCTTAGGAGAATTTTTTTGTTTTTGAAGGGTTTTGATTTTGCCTAGGTGGCTTGGGTCTTGTTAATCATATTTTAGTTTTCCTGAGCACTTTAAGACATCCTGTTTAAAGCTCCTTGAAGTGTAATTACATCCTGCTAATTAGGCCACATACTTTTGCAGATTGTGAACCTGAACTCAGCCAATGTGAGCAGAGGGGCAGGGCTTGCTTGGTTAGCTCTGTGTGCTTGCTTGCCAGATGCCTGTCTATGACTTACCCTTTTGCAGAAGTAAACTTTGCTTTGCAGATTTCCTTTCTTTCCTATGCGACACTCTGACATCCAGAGCTATTTCTAACACTATTTTTCTGGGACTTCGAGTTGTTCTGCTGTCATCAAGGGCTTCTCATTGAACTCCAGTTATCTGGAGCTTCGTGGTATATTCCCTACCTCTTGCATCAGACAGGCATCATCCATCAACGGGGATCTCATGGTTGCACCTGCCAACATCGGGCTTGTTGTTGCAACTGCCATCCTCTAGGGCTTCTCACTGCACCCTAGTCATCCGGGTCTTTGTGATGCATCCACCATCATCCGGGGCTTCTCCTTGTACCCACCACCATCAGGGCCTTCTTATGATGCCCGGGTTTTGTGGTGTATCTGCCATCATCAGGGATTTCTTTTCTGCCACCATCAGGGCCTCACGTGGCACCTGACATCATCTGGGACTTGGCTGACCTTCCAGGACTGTTAAGACCTTCATCTGCCCTTGTTATGGGCTGAAATCTTCTTCTCTGGGACAAGGAGAACACCCCAGGCAATGCATCAGCGAGCTCCCAAGCCAAGAATGCCCGTGAGTTTTCTAGGTCATCCGCCTTCTCTGTCCTCCATCTCCGGAAGGCCTCTGCTGTTCTTCTCACCTTGCCAGCCCTCGGCAGCCCATGGACGCCATGTTGTCAGCAGTCTGGTGGGGCCCTCCCCTGGGCTAGGCAAGGAATAGAGGGCTCCAGGATAGAGGTTGAGGTCTGTCCCTGTGTCTCCAGTCACCCTACAAAGGCCTGTCCATGGGTTATCCTGTGGAGGGCCTGACCAAGGATCCCTGGGGAGCTCTGCTGAATGCTTGTCCTTAGTCACTCTGCTGTGGCCTTTCCCAGGGTCCATAGCTCACATCCCAGGATCGCTGGTTCACGGCTGCAGGCCTTTGTTCCTGTTCCTGTATTTATCCTGCATTCCCAGGCTTATCCAGAGGCCAGAGAAACCTGCTGCCAAGGGCCCCTTGGGAGCAGGTCTGGCACAGTCCCTCTGTCCTGATCCATCTCACCCTGCTCTTCCTTGGTACATAAAGAAGCTATTGACTTTTTGAGTGCTGGTGTTATATCCTGCTATGGTTGCCAAAAATAGTTATAAGATGTGGGGGAATATTGGTGGAATATTTATGGCCTTTTAAATATAGGCTATTACTTGCTAATAGAGATAATTTGAGTTCTTCATTTCCTATTTGAGTTATTTTTTTTTAATTTCTCTTGTTTTATTGCTTCATCTAGGAATTCCAACACTGTATTGAATAAGAGTACTTAGAGAAGTTGCCTTTTCTCATCTGATTTTTAGGGGAAATGATTTGTTTTCCTCATTTAGTATGATCTTGGCTTCAGCTTTGTTGTATTTAGCTTTTGTTAAGGTAATTTCTTTTTGTGTTATTTCAGATGTGCTTTACACAGAATAAGCCTCAATTGCTTTCTATTCCCTGGCTTTCTCAATCTCCTAGTGATGAACAGCTTTCATTGAAGTTCTTTATGTCGTTATTATAAACAGTTGTACTTTTTCCATCTTTTCATTTTCTTATGAAAAATTATACTAAGCAAAGTAACAAACTAACCCAAAGTTAACAGGTTGCATGTGGTAATTAGAATGTGCCTATAAATCTACAAGTAATCCCAATGCATAGTAAAAGACTGGTAATTGCACTTGGACATTCACAAAGGAGGATATTATTAGGAGAGGATTGCAAAAGCTCAATGGCTATGTGTGATTATATAAAATGATACTTATAGAAATGAACTCCAAGAAATGGAAGCAAGAGATTTTTATTGTACTGTTTGGTGTTCTATTTTTTCTTTTTGTCCTTTTTTTCCCCTGTTGGTTTATTCCCTTCTGCTGCTGTTTTTGATTTCTGTACCCTTTTTCTTATGTAAAGTTTACCTGACTTGGTGAGGGGAAGGGGAAAGACAGAAATGATGGGACATAAGATGAACCAATTCAGCAGTGAAACCCAGTAGATGCTATATTGGAATGAACTATACAACTTGGAGAGGGGGAATAAACATAACCAAAAATTATTCGCCATCATTTTTTTCTTTTACCTCCCTTTCCCCTTATCCTTCTACATAATTAGAATCATGTTATAAGTGTATGTATATATATATATATATATATATATATATATATACATACATACATATATATATATGGGAATATAGACATATGTATATAGACAAAAACACACAATGCTGTCTTTTTTCGCTTGACTTGCCTGGCTCAAAATGATGTTTTCCAATTCCATTCATTTTCCCTTCCAAAGGGCATTTCATATTTTTTATGGATGTATAATATTTGATGGTATATGTACAATATCTGTTGTATTAATTCAGAGGATTTAGTCATTTGGCTATTGCAAATAGGACTATAATAAACAGTATCTGGCATGCAGATGGTTTTCTTGATTCACACTAATTTGGATATATGCCTAGTAGTGGGTTGGCAGAGTTAGGAGATAGTTCTAGTTTTACTTTCTTGAGGAAGCTTCATAATAATTTTGGTTACACTAGTTTACATTCCCACCATCAATGTTTGAGGGTCTTTTCCCCCTGAATACTTACCAGCATTTGTTGTTTGCTTTTTTGATGATTGTCATTGTGACTGTGGTGAGATGGAACCTTTGAGGTTTCCTTAGGACTTTTAACTCATGTTTCCTTTATAGCTAAGGATGTTAAAATACTTTTTAGATTTCTTAATCTGGAAACTGTTCAGTTTTCTTACCCATTAATTCGTTGAATTATTTATTCATTTTCTGTTTATTTTTTTCAGAGCTTTGTATATTCTGGACATTTACTCATTTACCTGAATAGCTAGTGAATATTTTCTCTCATTCAGTGGACTGTTTGTTTTCAGTGGATTGTTGCTTCTACTGTACTTAAACTTTTTAATTTGGTGCAGTCCCACTTGTTACTGTTCTTGTTTTCTGGGTAAGTGGAATCTTACTCAGAAAATAATTAGATGTGCCGCTTATCTTCTGGGGAAATCTCTAGACTTTCCTGTAGTAGATTGAGAGTTTTAGATCATATTTTTGAGATTTTCAGACTATGTGGAATTAATTTTTGGAGAAAGTGAGAGATGTCAACTTTCAGTGTCCTTCAAGTGGATAACCAGTTTTCTTAGCACTATTTGTTGAGGATGCGATTGCTTTCTACTGCACGTTTTTCGTTTCCTTGTTGAAAATTAGGTGATTGTAGCTGTGTGGTTTTGTTCCTGGTCTTCTTATTAAGGTTTATTAGTATTTGGGTATATTTTTGTGCCAGTACCAATCTGGTTGTATACTGTGTTTCTGTAGCATAATTTGAAGTGTGTTTTCCGGATACCTGTAACATTCTTCTTAAAAATTTAGGCTTACTTTTGCTATTTTTTAAAAAATGTTTTCATTTTTTTAAACATTTATGATTTTGCAAGATAACAGTAAAATATTGCTTTCAGTATTTTACTAATTGGCACCATATGCCTTTTAAAGCTAACTGGAACATTGTTTCACTGTAAATGAGTGTAAAATAAAGATGATTATTTCTAATATCCAATCATGTGATCAGTTATGAATTAAATCACTATTTTTGGCTCTATGTAAGATGTGTAGGGCCGTGCAGGTGCTGTGGGCGGGAGTGCAGGGAAGGCGAAGAAGGGGCCAAGCAGGCCAAGGGATGGGCTCCCACTCCCAAGGCCACCAGCACTGTGCCTGCTGGGTTTGGCTGCCTCCTGCTGCAGTGCTCAATACCCAGGCTCAATTGCTCGCCCACTCCCTGGCTCTTAGGCTCCCTCAACCTGGACCTGGCTGCCTGTTGCAGAGCTGCAAGGCGGCCGGTGCCCTGGCTGGAGCTGCTACCTGCAAGAGAAGGCAGCAGAGGCCGGCTTGGCAGGCAGCTTGCTCTCCCACTAGCCCTCAGTTCTGCACTCTGTGCTCAGCTTTCACCCTGCTGTTCTCTCTTCTGGCCTGGCATAGCCACTACAGCCCATGGCTGCCTCCCTCCTCTTCCCTTCCCTGCCTCTCTTCCCCCTCCTCTCTTCCCTCTATCCTGCTCCACCCCCTGTCCCTCCCCTGCTTCCTGTCCTCATTTCATCCCCTTCCCCCTCTTCTCCTTAAAGGCTAATGAAGTCTTCTTATTCATAATAATGTCAGTTTCTGTCACCTATCTATCTTATGGCTGTCTGTCAATTTTCTTTGTGCCCGACTTCACTGGATTTGGACCCTTTGTTTTGGGAAGTCCCGTGCAAAACCTGCCTTCTATGGACAGAGCTGAAAGTTCCAGATGTTCTTCATCTTGCTTTATAGTCCTACCCAAAGTCCGGTGTGCATGGTTTACAGTGCTGGGGTGCCCACCTATTGCTCTATGACCTCATTTCTATTTTGGCCTTAGAAGCTGCCTAGCTTCCTTTATAATGGGTATTTTGCTAGCAATTATCTTCATATTTATACTTCACAGTCAGTATCCTGTTATTTTGGAAGCTACCAAATAATCCTTCAAAATGTTCCTTTCTTTTTTAAACTGTCTGGGATCATCCCCCTCCGCCCCCCCCCCCCCCCACACACACACTAAGAAACTACAAAGGCTAGGAAACTTCTCAGCTCATTTCTTTAGGAAATGGAATATCTAATTTCTCTCAGGACAGTGAGTATTTCCAAGGAGCCTAGGATTTTAGTCAAGAAAGAATTTTTTGGGGGGTGGTCCGGTCTTGGGGCCTGAACTCTGGGCCTGGGCGCTGTCCTTCACCTCTTCAGCTCAATGCTAGTGCTCTACCACTTGAGTCACAGCACCACTTCCGGCTTTTTTTCTTTTTGCCTATGTGGTGCTGAGGAATCGAACCCAGGACCTTATGTATGCAAGGCAAGCACTCTACTACTGAGCCACCTTCCCAGCCCCGAAAGAATTTTGACGATAACCTTGTCAACTGCATATATTGATCTATTATGCTTATAGTAGCAATAGCCTTGGGATATATAGCTATGGAATATTGGGAAATTCAGTTAATTAGTTGGAGGGTGGTGTGTATATGTGTATATGTAGATATTTGTTTGCATAAATGTGTATATAGAAACATAGATGGCCTCTAATGTGAAAGAGTTGAATTTACTCATATCCAGAATTTTTGGACTTCAGTTCCTAATTATGAATTCTCATTTTCAGTAGTTACAAAATGCTGAATAAATATAAATAATAATTAAACCTTCATAGAATCATAAAAGAAGTGAATTTATAGTTTTCTTCTGAGAGTTTAAGTTTATAGGATGTTTTGATAGATCAGTAGCAACAGATATCCAGTTGTAATTTTATATATGAAGGGACATTGGTTGCTCAGGTTCATACCTTATCACAAATTAGCTTTTACCAATATTATAACTTTCTAAGTCCCTTCGTTATAGTTTCTTAATTCAAGAAAGAAATAACTTAACCCCTATTAATAGAGAATGTATGTTTGTGATAACATTTTCTATAGCTTTTCAAAAACTTATATTAGGTAAAACTGTTTGTAAGGTCATTGTAATTCATAAAGTCAGTAAACTTTAGATATTTATGTTTGAATACTTTTTTTGCACTTCAATGGAAGTTGCAGAAACATAACTGTACAGAGTATTTTAGTGTTATATAGGGCTGTATCCAATTTATATATTTTAGAGATGAGAAATTAGAGATAGATAAGAGGCCTAAGGCCCTGTGACTGGCCTTCAGTGTAGATCTGACACTAGAACCTTGTGCTTATTATGGTTAAGATGATGGTTCTGTTGATTATTGTGGTGATCCAGAATGTTCAATGATGCAATTTTGACTATCTCTTGTTCAGTGTAATTTTTGCTTTGGTAAGCGTATTTAGGATTCCAGAAAAAAAATTAGAGAGGGGTTTTGTTTTGTTTTTTATTTTTGTGAGTCGTGAGGCATGAATTTAGGGCCTGGGCAATGTCTCTGACCTTCTTTGCTCCAGGCTAGCACTCTAAACTTTGAGCACAGATCCACTTCCGTTTTTCTGGTGTTTAATTGGAGAAAAGAGTATCATGGCTGCCCTGGCTGGCTTTGAACTGGGATCCTAGATCATGAGTAGTTAGAATTTGTGAGCCACCCATGCCTGGCTCAAGAGAGGTTTGTTTTGTTTTGTTTTTTAATTTATTAGTATCCATTAGTTACACAAGAAGAATTTTGGTGTGACATTTCTGTACATGTATACAATGTGTCCCAATCACAATCTCACCCTAAGAGAAATAGTTTTCAAAAAACAGAACTGAGTACTTTAATGCTGGAAGCTATGATTTATTCTGGTATATAGGTTTAGATTTAGGCTTTGAGTTTCTACATTTTGTGTCTATTAATATTATATGGAAATGTAGGACTGACTTAAGGTCTTCTCTTCTTAAAAAATTGATCAAAACATTAATGTCATAGAGTGGGTGGTGAGATCATTTAACCGGTGTTCTGATTAAGAGTCTGTTATTACCCAGACACTAGGGTTTATGCTTTAATACTAGCTACTCAGGTGGCTGAAATCTGAAGACCACAGTTCAAAGCTAGCATGGACAGGAAGATCCATGAAACTCTTATCTCCAATTAACTATGAAAAAGTTGAAAGTGGAGCTCTGGCTCAAGTGGGAGAGCATTAGGTTTGAGCAAAAAAGCTGAGAGGCAGTTCCCAGGCCCTGATTTGAAGCCTCATTAATGGCACATGCACACGTTTGTACATAAACACACACACACTAAACACACACACACACACAGAGCCATTATTGATTTTGCAAATGCAGTGCAGTCCTCTCTTCTTGACTGGCAGATTTTTGACATAATATTTTATAGTATATTTAATAATCCTGATATTTATTTAAAGCAGAAAAGCAAATCTTCAACTTTATAATGGCTTACTAAGAGTTATGAGATCACAGTGATATGTTCTGAAAATAATACCAGATGGAGATCAAATCAAGGAAGCAGAGATAAGACTCCCACTGACAATGAGTACTGAAATGATTGTGTGGATATACTTGTAACTAAGATTCAGCTGATCTGGTTTCTTAGATATTCTCTACCTCTTTCTGTATTTCACTATGATCTCTTCCCAATTTTTGTCTTCTTTTTCATTTTCTGCCTTGATATGTTAATACTTTGTTTTTCTTCAGTGAAAAGCTATTGGATCTCCTTTTAAACAAAAAAATACATGGTTTTATGTAGGTTTTACATTTGACATCTTAAAGTTTCTAGTTCTCTGGAGTTAGAATAATAATAATTCAAACGCTGAAATAGTTTTGAATAATAAAAAATACTGTTCATCCTTACAGATACTGAATTCCCAGTACTGTTTTGGGGTATATTTCACAGCAGAAGAATGGTTTTCAATACTCAACAGAATCAGCTTTGCTCTGAGAACTTTTTCCCTGTGTTATTAATTTCACATCGTTTGGATATGTCAGAAGCACTGCCTAATTACAGACTGTGAACACGATTTATGTATTTGTGTTAATTAGAATACAGAATAACAAGAATATTAAAGAAGGTAAAATAAGTGGGCATTTTTGATTGTCAGAAAACTTTACATTATATAAAAATATTTTTAACAAATGTTTTTTTTTTTTTTGGTCGGTTGTGGGGCCTGAAACCTGGGCCTGGGTGCTGTCCCTTAGTTCTTCAGGTGAAGGTTAGCACTCTACTACTTGAGCATCAGCCCCACTTTCGGCTTTTTCTGCTTATGTGGTGCTGAGGAATTGAACCCAGGGCCTCATGCATGTAAGGCAAGCACTCCACCACTGAGCCACCTTCCCAGCCCCAAATGTTTTGTTCTTTAATATGCTAGTTACCCCATTGCTCTGTTATAGTTCTATACAGTTATGGGGAAGAAAAATTTATAATAATGATACTCTGAAATAAGGTTGCTAACTCCTTTTTTTTGGGGGGGCTGGTCCTGTGGCTTAAGCTCAGGCCCAGAGGCACAGTCCCTTAGATTCTTTTGCTCAAGGCTAACATTCTACCACTTGAGAGTCACAGCTTCACTTTCAGCTTTTTTGGTAGTTTATTGGAGGTAAGAGGCTCATCGACTTTCCTCCCTGGACTGGCTTCAAACCAAGATTCTCAGATCTCAGCCTCCTGAGTAGCTATGATTATAGTTATGAGCCACCAGTACCCTGCTCAGGGTTTCTAACTTCTTTGAAAACAAATGTTTTTTTAAAAAATCTTTTTAAAATAAGGAAACTTTAAAAAATTTACACCATTATATGAAACTATCATAATAATATAGGTGGAAAAAGTAAAGTTGTTTGCTGTGGTATATGTATCATGGTAGTGGAGAGGTCAGGCCTGACTTGCTTGGGCTGCCTATAATGACTCTCCCCCAATCCTGGATTCCCTGGCTTCATTTTAGTACAACATATTTAAAACACTGAAAAAATATACATGTAAAATGTATGTTGAGAGTCTCTACTAACTGCAGTAAAATTCTTCACTTTTAGACCTTGCTAAAAATAGAATATTACCTGAGTAGTGCATATGTTATATGAGTTCATTCATTTATGATTACATTTGGTGGGAATCAAGGTCTCCGGTAGAATTATCACTGGGTAACAATATTTCCTATACAGGTTTAGAGATCACATCTGAAAGAGAATTTCAAAAGGATTTTTCGTTGAAGCAGCTAATATATTAGCAGGTTTTTCAACATAATTCAACATATATGTATTGTATGTCCATGGTATACAAGGCACTGAATTATCTCTCAAGAATACAGAAAAGGAAGAAAACAGATTTTGTTCTCACAGAGTTTATGGTTTGATAGCAGAAGAGGAAATTTTATCCTTGTATGACTTTCCCAGATCACAAAGTCATAGAAGAAATTTAGTTCTTAGTTTCCTTTTTATTCTACATATGAAAAAAAATTGAAGTGATTTTTTTTCTCTCATTTATTGTCTTTGGCGGTGCTGGAGATTCAACATAGGGCCTTAACCAGGCTAAGCAAGAGCTATGTCAGTGAATTGCAAGTTTTTATGAAAAAGTTAAACATTCATACAAAAGTAAACAGAATTCTTTAGTGACCTCTCTATATCTATCTTCAATCAAATGTGGGAAATTCTGTTCTGTCCTCTACCTTTCACACTAATTGATACTGAATCAAATCTCAGACATATGACTTTACCTGGAAACCTTCATGGTGCAACCAAAAATGACAGGACTCTACAAAAAACAGAATAGTTATTACTCTTAGCAGCTAACAGCAGCATCTTAATGCCATTTAACATGCTGACATTTTTCTTATAAATGACATAAATACACCCCAATAATTGTTTGACACCTTTTAATCTTTGTAGGTTCACCCCCTGCATCTTTTTTCTTCCTAGTTTTGGTTTGCCCTTTAGAATTTTCCATGCCCAGATTTTCTCTATGATTGTTCTCTTAGTGTTTCATGGTATAGTTTAATAAATTCTTCTGCCTTGTTTATTTTCTGCAAATTGATAATTAAGTTTTCAAGGTTTTATCCAATTATGGTTAGACTATTTTGGTTATATCTACCTCATAGGTTAGGAGGTGGCCCTCCATCCTCAGTATAAGAAAGATACAGACTTACAAGGTCTGGTTGTGCCTCTGCCTTTCTGACTCTCTCTCTCTGTGTCTTTCTAACATGAGAAAAATGGTGGTCAGTGCATAGATACATTAAATCATTAAGGGCTGCCCAATGGTGATGTTATAATTCTATGATCTCTTTCATTTGCTGAGTGTCCAGAATACATTTATAAAGAGAAACATGCACTGTTTGCTTAAAAACACGGTTGTAATTTGTGTAGTTAAAGAAAGACCAAGCTAGGCACTGGTGCCTCACGCCTGTAATGCTAGCTACTCAGGAGGCTGAGATCTGATGATTGCGGTTTAAAGCCAGCCTAGGAAGAAAAGTCTGTCAGACTCTAATCTCTAATAAACCACCAGAAAACTGAAGTGGAGCTGTGGCTTATGTGGGTAGAGCACTAGCCTTGAGCTGAAGAGCTCAGGGACAGTTTCCAGGCCCAACAGACCATGACCAACAGAAAAAAAAGGGAGGACAGATATTTTATTTTTGACTTTTATTGGCAAGTTTTCAAAATGATGTACTTCTCTATTATTCTTCAAAAGGAAAAAAAAGAAAAGGCTCACCACATCGCCTTAATTATGATGGCTAATTGTATGCATCAAGTTGAGTGGGCTAAAGATTTCCAGATAGCTGACAAAGCTATTTTTGGGTGAATATGAGGATGTTCACATGAGAGATTAGTATTTTGATATGTAGATTGAGTAAAGATCACCTTTTTTTATGTTTATTTTATATTTTATTTTTAGTGTATTTTTAGTATGTTAAAGTAGTTGTGTTAAGGAATTGCCGTTCAACAAAGCAATATATGAGTACAATGCATCTTGATTAATATCATCCATTTCATCATTTCCCCATCCCTCCCAATTTCACCCCTTTCTCAGTTTTGTAAGATAAACATTGAATTTTATGACTGCATTCTTCCCTGTTCTTCATTTGTCTAGCTCCCTTTCTTTGATCCTTTTCACTTTTGAATACTCGTTTCCTGTTGTTTATTTTGTTGGACTGTGAGTCAGCCTTTCTTAGCAATTACACTCTGAGTTCATTCCTGATTCTACCAGATTTTGGCTGATACATTTGTGTATATTTGCATAACATTGAAGATGTTTACTTATATTTATAAATGAATTCTAGCTTTCATATATGAGAGAAAACATACATCTTTGACTCCCTGAGCCTGATTTCTTTTAGTATGATATTTTCTAGGTCTTTCCATTTTTTTGCAAATGATACAATATTATTCTTTCTAAAGGATGAGTAAAATTTAGTTATATAAATTTCTTTACCCATTCATCTATTGAGGGCCACCTGGGCTGATTCCATACCTTGGCTGTGGTGAACAGTGCTGCAATAAACATGGTTGTGCAAGTGACTTTACTGTATCCTAGTTTGTAATTTTTAAGAATAGAATTGCTGGATTTTACTCTAGTTCTTTGAGGATCTTCCATATTGTTTTCCAGTGTAGTTGAACAAGTTTACACTCTTACTAACATTGTACTAGAGTTACTATTCACTCACATCCATACTAGAATCTGTTATTATCTGTATTATTGATGATGTCCAACTACTAATAACAGGCTGGTCTATGGGTCTTCATCTTCCTGCCTCTACCTCCAGAGTTGGGATTTCAGGTGAGTGCCATCATGCCCAAATTGTTTCCTATTTTAGAACTGTCAGGTTTCTTTTTTCTTTTTTTTTATTGTGAAAATATTGTACAGAAGGGTTAAATTAATGAGTACATTTCTTATCAAGCATTGTAGCCTCCTCCTTTGTTTCCCCTTCCCAGCCCTTCCCATCCTCCTCCCGCCCCCCCAATCCTCCCCGCGCTGCCCCCCCACCAAAGTTGTAAAGTTCGTTTTCGACATAACGACTTGTATATCTCATTGTTGCAATGGGTCCACCTGTATCCCTATTTAAATGATTTGTTTTTCCCCTTCCCCTCCACTAATTATACCAACAGCAAATACAGTGAAAGCAGGGATTATACTGTGGGGGACGGACATACAAAGCAACAAAGAAATAATCTTATGAATGTGTTAGTAACAATCACATGAAAGAAAAAATTTGAATACATATCTTAGGGTTCATTTTCCTAACATCACCTTATCTGACCTTTTCTGCTTGACTCATACATATACTAGATATTGGAAATAAGGGAAAACATGGGACCTATGTTTCTTTGGGCTTGGCTTACTTCACTTAATATAATTTTTTCCAAGTCTTTCCATTTCCTAACAAATTGGGCAATGTCATTCTTTCTGATGGAGGCATAGAATTCCATTGTGTATATATACACCTCATTTTCTTGATCTATTCATCTACTGAGAGGCATCTGGGTTTGTTCCATATGTCAGCTATGGTAAATAATGCTGCAATAAACATAGTCGTGCTGGTAGCTTTAGTGTGGTCTTGTTTGTAAATATTTGGGTAAATGCCCAAAAGTGGGATTGCTGGGTCATAGGGGAGCTCTATGTGGAGTCTTTTGAGGAACCTCCATACTGCTTTCCAAAGTGGTTGAACAAGTTTACACCCCCACCAACAATGTAGTAAGGTTCCCTTCGGTCCACATCCCCTCCAGCCTCTGTTGTTATTAGAGTAGATCTGTCAGGTTTCTCTGCACATGTATTTTCCCATAATCAGTGATAGGTATCATCATTAGATTTGCTGGTCTTGGGCTTTAACGTAGGACCTGGGTGCTTTCCCTGAGATTTTTTTACTTGAGGCTAGCACTACATCATTTGGACCCATAGCTGTTGGGAGCCGACAGTAAAACTCCAAGGTCATCTTGACCCTTGTGCTCACTTGAAGGCACATACAAGGACCTGGCTTTCATGAATAACACCAGGTGTCCGGGTTTGCCTTGCTATGTCTGTAGAATTTTCTTTACTTTCTATCAGTTGACCTTGTCTTGTTTCTTTCTGCACCCTTGTTTTTATTAAAGACTTTTCTTGCTTTTCTGCACTATGGTGACCTTAGGTTACCTCTTGACTTCTAATAGTATAAATAAGGAGAGTTAAAAATAAACGGGGCTGCAGTCTTGAGCTGCAGACCTCCCAACCCCATCCTTTGTCTTATGTCTTTATTTTTCCGTCCTCGCCCCCTAAATCAGGAGTTCCTTTCGTTGCCGGCTAGTTCCGGCACATAGCACCAATTCCGGTAGTTAATTGGAAATTAAAATCTCACAGGCTTTCCTGCTCATGCTGGCTTTGAACCATGATCCTCAGATATCAGCCCCTTGAGTAGCCAGGATTACAGGTGTGAGCCACCAGTGCCTGCCTGATATCATCATTTTTAAATGTATGCTTCTCAAAAGTATGATAAAGTGCTAACCTAGTATCTCAGAGTATGTCCTTCTTTGGAAGTAGTATTACTTAAAATTAACATGAGAGTAGAGTGGTACATTTATCAGAAATGATCAGCATCCTTAAAAGGAAAGAGAAAAATAAAGTGATACATGCAGAGAGAAGATACTAGAAGAAGATATCAGAGTGGTAAAGTGCAAGACAAGGAATGTGAAAAGTTCATGGCCACCACAAAAGCTAGAAATAAGCAGGAGGAGCAAAGTTCTGCTGACACCTTTGACTTCAGCCTTCTAATCTCCAAAACTGTGAGAGTGTTCATTTTTCTGTGTGTGTGCTGCAAGCTGCTCACTTTGTTATCCTTTGTTACAGTGACATTCAACACCAAATATAACCATCTTTACCAGTGATGTACTCTATGAACCAGTTTAATTATATAATAATAGAGGATTTTTTTTTGGTCATGAGTCTTGAACTCTGGGCTTGGATGCTGTCCTTGAGCTTTTCAGCTCAAGGCTAGTGCTCTATCAGTTGAACCACAGCACCACTTTGGTTCTCTGGTGGTTAATTGGAGATAAGAGTATCACAGACTTTCCTGTCTGGACTGGTTTTGAACCATGAATCTCAGATCTCAGCCTCCTGAGTAGCTAGGATTACAGACGTAGCTAGGATTACAGACAAGAGCCACCAGCACCTGGCTAATAGAGGATTTTTAAAAGGTAAATTTAATGTAGACTTCTTTTTGATTTTGTTGTTGCTTTTCAAATTGGAAAATAGTTTTTTGTTTTTGTTTTTTTTGGTTAGTCGTGGGGCTTAAAATCTGGGCCTGGGTGCTGTCCCTCAACTCTTCAGCTCAAGGTGAGCGCTTTACCACTTGAGCTACAGCACCTTTTCCAGTTTTCTGGTGGTTATTGGAGATAGGAGTCTCACGGTCTTTCCTGCCTGGGCTGGCTTGAATCGGTACATACATTTCAATTGTTTGCAAAGTTGGGCATTTTCAGTTGTTGCAAAGTCTTTTTTGGTCTAGATTATTTCTCTTTGCCTCTGTCTTTTTGTCTTTGAAGTGAAATTTTAATAACTTGCAATGCTGTATATTTAGTGGAGTATTACATACAGTTCAGTTTATTGTGCTAACTTGTGACAAAATATAAACCCATTTTACTCATGTTGATGTTGTTGAGATGCATTTTTATTTTACTCCAGCATATTTATAATCTTGTGTCTCTAGCGGTCAGTGTGGCTTAAAGAAATTTTGTTCTGCTTCATTTCAGACTACATTGAATTAACATTTAGTTCAAAGCACCTTAATCACTGTGATGTTAAAAATAATGGCCAAGGGAACAGAAGTCAATTAAAATGACAACTTCTACAAACATTAACTTATACAATGATATTGATTTTGGTACATAGAAATTTTGACTGAGCCCATGGACTTTAATATTCTTGGAAATATTTGAAGTATTTTTCCCTTTATCATGGAAATTGTTACCACTTTTGTTTAAAAAATACATGAATTATTCTTCTAGTTTCCTTTTAGAAATAGATTTGTGCCTCTATTCAATGCTATTCAGATAGACACCTCTGACAAGCCATATTATTTCTTCATGAAGTTGATTTGATGCAATTATATGTATGTTTCCATATTTATGTTGTGTTTAAAGAAGAGGCATTATGAAATTCTTGGGATGTATAGACTTGTCATGGTTTAACTAGGATGCTATTGAAAAGTCTATCATAGCTCTGTCACAACTGTCTGCTTTAATATCCACCACACTTTTAAGACTTCTTTAGCTCTCTAATTTCTTCTTCTTCATCTCTTTCTGTCTTGATTTATTGGGATAATATAAAGGTGAATTGCTGATAAAATTGTAGATTTGGTTAGAATTCTTAGATGACTTCATTTATTAAATACTCTTCAATGAACACATGGTAATGGTAGGAAGAGAGGAAAGAAGACAAGTTTATATTATTTTAGGGATGGGCATCTGCAAAGTGAACAAGTGCTCCCAGGGGCCACAGCATGAACAATTTCGCATTTATTTATTCTCTTGTAAACTATAATCAAATATATGTTAGTAATTACATTAATATATAACAATGTAATATATAATATGGAATAATTACATTTGTTAGAGATTGTATTTATTTGATTGTATATGTTGTAGAACCCATTGCTGCATATTGTAGAAACAGTAAAGAAGGGCTGGCTAGAGCATCAACATGCTGAAGGCAATAGAAAGCAATATCAACTACTTGCTACAGCAACATATACTGTATACTAAGATCAAAATGATGCAGAGATTAGCATGTCTACTGTATAAGGATGACAAACAAATTGCTAAAGCATTTCATATTTTAAAATATTGCAAGTGTATATCTATATGGCAAGGAAAGGAATAATAAAATGTGTAGAGCCAAACTCTCTATTTCTAGAAGTCTGGGACCACTTAGAATATGAAGAAATGCCTATATATACTTTAATAGCTCCTAAGAGATTATTGTTTGTCTCCTTAGTCCATATGTAAGGAACTCATTTAGTGTGCAGAGCAGTTTTGTAGTTGTAGGAGATATTGTGAGATATTTAACAGAGTCCAGTTCAGAGTTTGATGCAGCATATCAGGAAGGTTCTAGAAAATACTAGAAATATGCAGAGGAGGAAGGAGCTGGAGTGATAGGAAAATAGTTAAAGGAAAGCTATTTTTCAGATCCAGTATCCTTTGAGTTCACACCCTACTTTGATTTTTATGTGTAGCCATGTAAAAGAGTTCTAGCCATGTAATATTGTCAGTCCCATGATATGTGCTATTTTCAGGCCTCATCTACAAAACTCTCCTAATCATTATCCTTTCTCTTCTTGCACTAGTGACACTGGAAGCCAAATATCAAAGTTAAGCAGAATCCGTGGCAGAATCTGTATTCCTACATCAAGAGAAGAGCTGCTTGACTATCATGAATACCTAATTTGGACTTTAGGAGAGAAGAAACAAACTTCTGTCAAGCCACTGATTTTTTAGTTTTGTTCTTCAAATCACTGTTATTATCATTATTATCTTTTTATTAATTTTGGTTTATTAGTCAAAACAATATACCTTTCTAAAATAAAACTCAGTATATCATGTTAACTGTCATGAGAAGATGAAAAGAAAAAACGTCCCCACCCTCACTTCCCCACCCTATCCAAGCTGATGTCATAGTTGAGAATAGAATTGTAGTTACTAGAAGTTGGGGAGAATAAGGAGAATGTGACCATAGAGGAAGGCTCAACAGTAAGTACCAACTTACAGTTAGGATCAAGAAATTCTGATGTGCCATTATGGAGATAGGTGATTTAGATGATGAGAATTTATTGGTTATTCCCTGAAACTAGAAGAAAATAGTCTGAAAATTTTCAGCAGAATAAAATGTTTGTTTTTCTGCCACAGAAGCATATGTTTAAGTAATAGAGAACAAGAGTCTGGAAAGTAGGGTGCAGCAAAATATAGACAGTAAAGACGTCCTGGAGTCAGAATATAATACAACTGGTTAAACTATAATATTGAGCAAAAGGATCAAAAAGTTAGTTGTCTCAGTTTATAGAGCTTGAAGTAAACCTACTGAAGTGTAAAGGTAAGGAGAGTGGTAATATGTCTTAGGATAAGAAAGATTTGTTATTGTTTCTGCATTGGTGGAAGTGACAATGGATGGGGTGGGAAAATTGTGGTTGAGGTCAGAGTGGAGGCAGAGATTTCTTTCCAGGAAAGGCTAGTTGAACACGTGAGCTGGTGGTGCTGGTGATAAAGGAATAGGCTGAAAAAAATGAGCCACGGGAATGTTGATGACTGTGGGAGCACTGAGGAAAGGGAGAAGCTGGAGATAACTTTTAGGTCTATACTTTAGAGCAGTGAGTGTTCCTTTGCCACATGAGTTTGAGGCATACAGAAAAGGAAAGAAATTACCATAGTATCTAATATGTTCTACAAAGATAAAAAGAACAGTTAACATCAAACTACAGCAGCATTCCTCATGTTCACAAATCCATTTTGTCTTCCTAGGTACATAAACTATATTTTCAATCCTTTCTTGGAGCAAGGTAAAATAATATGGTTAAATTCTAGAAAACAGCACATAGTTGTAAATGGTATATGCAATTTCCAGCTCAATCCATAAAATCCTGTATTTTATTCCCCAGCATCTGTTCTGTGGCAACCTTGGAAACTACATATTCCAAATGTTAAACTGCAATATGGAAGAATCCTGTCTCTGTAAGTCACCATTTAGATGAATGAGAGCATTCCTGAATAGCTATGCAACCAACTGAACTATGACTTAAAGTACAAATTAAGATTTATTGTTTTAACCATAATGAACATAGTGTGTATTTAACCAGAATAGCCAATGACACAAATACTTTGTTATTAAGCAACTTTAAGTTTAATGTAGCATCTGTTTAATGGATGGGCTAGCCCTAAAATAAAACTTCATTCATACTCTGGTGGAATAACCCGTGATATCACAGGTTATTGTTCCAATAGGATTTTAGAACATTTTCCTGTTTATTCTCCTATTTTTCAATCTTAGTTGGTAAATTCTGGTGGTTAGATTTTAAAATAGAAAACTTGATGGTGTATTTTGTCTATTACTTTCTTATTTGAAAAAAATCATTTAACTGGTAAAAGAGGCTTAAAGTATAGATCTTATTTTACAATATCTTGTCTGATATACTGCTTGGTGTGTTAACAAATATAGTTTAGAGCCTCTCTTATTTTTTCTTTATTTGACAGCCAGTAAGATTTCTGGTACTGTTACATTTATGACTTCATAAATTGGAAATGTGGTCAGAAAGAGAAAACCATTATCACTTAGGAACTCATTCTGCAACAAGATTTTTACCCAAGATTTCATTGGAATTATGGTCTATATATAGAATCTACCTTGATGGTTTAATGTTGAAATCTGAAGTGAAAGAATTAACTCTGAATGTACTTTTGAAACCTCATTATTTTCATCATAGATTGAGTAATAACAGGCAACATTCTGATTATAGAAACTAGGTAGAAATGATCTCTGTAAACTAAATTGCTAACCTTAGTTTATTTCACTTTGTGTATCCATTGAATGAAATTTTGGTGTGCTGGAAAGTGGCAGTTAAGATACAGCTTAAACATTTTCCCAATATGAATCTGTATTACATTTGTGATTTTTGTGCTAGTGGATATTGAACCTGGTATCTTAAGCATGCTAGATAAGCACTGTCATTAAGCTATATCTCTAATCCTATATATATATATATATATATATATATATATATAAAATCCTTTATATATATATATATATATATATATACACAAAGATATATGAACATTTAAAACAGAAGCAACACAGAAGTGTATAGAAGTGAAGTGCATCTCAAAACCTATCAATAATAAAGAACTG
This sequence comes from Dipodomys merriami, assembly GCF_024711535.1. Lineage (NCBI taxonomy): Eukaryota > Metazoa > Chordata > Mammalia > Rodentia > Heteromyidae > Dipodomys > Dipodomys merriami. The sequence goes on from NW_027202701.1 coordinate 87,825, forward strand.
TTAAAATTCTGAAGCAGATTTTTATGCCTTCTTTATTTCCATACACAAAATAGTCCTCAGACATATATACAAACACACACATAAATAGAATCAAAATACAGATGTTTGTAATTTACAATTTTACTCACAAGCCTGAAATGTGGTTGTCTCATGTCTGTAAAGAAGAATCACTTTAAAAACACTATGAAATAATCTTTTATAGAAAATACAATAATATAACTAGTGTGGAACACTGAGGTTTCTAGTTTTTCACCATTGTGAGAAATACTGCCATTAACTAATGTGTATATATTTGGGTTTTTGTGAGTAGTGTAAATTGCCATGGTGAATTTGCTTGGAGGGAGGAAAACACATTTAATATTTCTAAATTTAATAGTATTGGAAAGAGTGTATGTATTATGACCAATGCATAGGAAAGGCAGTAGAGAGGATAATGCCTACTATTATAGAAACTGAAATAAAGAAGGCCATGAATGAATTTGTGCTGTTTCTAAAAGCTATTCTGACTCCTGTATTCCAATGTTAGAGTCTGTATTCCAATGTTAGTCTCTGTATTCCAATGTTAGACAAGATTTCCTGATACACAGGAAATGAAACTAATATGTAAATGTAGTATAGGTAGAAAGACTAGAAAAGATTTTTGTTGGAGTAAGACAACTGCATAACTTGTTTGCATTCAGTCCTCTTCTCTTACTCTGAGATGATCTTGTGGAATCTGAGATTACACCTGAGGTACTATAGGATTTGTGAGGTTCTCCATGAGTTCCTCACATATTCTATCTGATTGCTTCACTGTTGTTTTATTTCCATGTGAAGAAGCTAGTAGCCTTTACTGTATTCATTTCCTTCTCTTCTTTCTTCTGCCTGTTTTAGCTGAAAAATACTCTGAAATGTTGAATGAGAAGTTGGATTAGAGTTAGAGTTGAGAAACTAGGTTTGAGAGTCTCTATTATAGCAGCATTGACAACAAGAAAAACAAATTAGAGAACTAAGGGATCATCGCTGGTTTGTCTTTTGCTTTCTGAAGGTCTGATGTAAAACACATCTGCATTGTGTAATGTGTTTTTTAGATCCAGGCTCTCTCTTTTGTGGTTTCCAGGGTTGTACTCTAAAATGCCTCAGCTCAGAAGAGAGACTCATTTTCTACTGATTATAATTTGTTCTGCTTTCAGTCCATGTTCACATGATATTAGCCTTATTACATGGAGACAAGAAAAGTGAGTCAGCACACAGTAAGTATAACTGTATGTAGAAATCAGGCCTGGAGTCACTTCACATCTCTACGGCTAACTGCTGTGTCAACTTGACAAGATTGTCAATAATTTAGTATCTTAGTTTTCTTGTTTATAAAATAAGGATAAGAATATGACTTTTCAGGCCTGGGAAGGTGGCTCAGTGGTAGAGCGCTTGCCTTGCATGCTTGAGGCCTTGGGCTCAATTCCTCAGCACCACATAAGCAAAAAGAAAAAGGCTTGAAGTGGAGCTGTGGCTCAAGTGGTAGAGCGCTAGCCTTGACCTGAAGAGCTAAGGGACAGCGTCCAGGCCCAGAGTTCAGGCCCATGACCGGACCCCCACCCCAAAAAAAGAATATGTCTTTTCAGCAAAAGATTATTTCATAGTTTTTCAAAGTTATTCTTATTTACTGACATGAAACAACAACTGCATTTCAGGTTGCTGAATAAGTGACTATATGTAAAGGCACATAGCACATTCTTTTTATTGGGGGGGATGGGGGGTGTTCTGATTGTGGGGCCTGAACTTGGGGCCTGGATTGCTGTCCCTCAGCTCTTCAGCTCAAGGCTAGTGCTCTACCATTTGAGCCACAGCACCACTTCCAGCTTTTTTCTTTTTGCTTATGTGGTGCTTAGGAGTCGAATCCAGCACCTCATGCATGGAGGCAAGCGCTCTACCACTGAGCCACCGTCCCAGCCCCCATAGCATATTCTTAAGAAGTGAACCCAGGTTCTGGGGGCTCACATGTATAAGCTTAGCTGCTCAAGAGGCTCAGTTTAAGAATCATGGGGTTTGGAGTAGTAAAATCAGTGAGATTCTTACCTTCAACTAATCAGAAAAATGTTGGAAGTGAAGGTATGGTCAACTGAGAACTTGAGAATTCCAAGCCATGAGTTGAAACTCAGTTCTAGCACAGGAAAAAAAGAGATAGATTCTAGTATTAGTGGTAGTTGCACTGGGAATAGAATCATCAATCATGGCTATTGACATAAAAAATACAGAGAATACCTTTAATTGGTACAAAGAATGTGTATAGGAATTTGAGAGAATCAGCTTACTTTCAGTAAAGTTGAAAAAGTAACAATTCATGAAGAAAAATGCATTTGAGTAGGGTCCTAAAAAATGTGTTCCTTTTCCACTAAATCTGTGAAGAAAAATGCAATTTGCAGAATAGGGTGCCAGAGGGAACAAGGATATTGCTGAAGAAATTTGGTGAAATTTGACCTGAAATGCAGTGCCAATTAAGACAAATAGCAAGCTGATAAAAGTTATAAATGAGGGCTAGGGACTTGGCTCAGTATTGAGTGCTTGTTTAGCAATTACAAGAAGTTAATCCCAGCATCATGCACAGAAAACTTAAAATTGATTTATAAATAAATGACTGTGGTTCTTGTTTTGCTGTATGGGGAATGTGCTGTTCAGATGGGAGAGAACCTTGCCCAGGCCAGTGAGGAGCTGTTCAAAATTTGACCTCCTCTATCCTGAACAGGGAAGTGAAGAAGCTTTGAAGGGGGAGTTTATAGTTTTCTGACACTTTGAAGCACATGGATAGATTTATTTCTACTTCCTCTAAGGGAGAACTCCTAACTCATTTTTCAGGACATAAGGAGTTAGAAATTACCCTGCTTATGGAACCAGACTTATTCTCACTTTTTATTTATTTCAGAGCCCAGTTTCTGACATTTGTATTTGCTCTTTATTTGAGGGCTTGTGAAATCTTATCTTTTTGGTTTGCTTGACTTAATCGCCCATTTTAGAACATGGATCTGCTTTTTTCCCCCTGATTTTGAGGCTTCCTATGGAAGTTGACTCCTGCCTCATGGAACCTCTAGTCAAACAAAGCCCTGGATTCTCTTTTTAGCTTGATCCCAGGAGAACCTCAAGCGATGGAACTGTGGGATAATCTGTAAATGGGACAGACCAACTGTATCCAAATTTGTGTTTGTCAGCGAATGCTTGAATGACCTCATCTAGAACACTCAGTGTCTGTATATCTCAGACTGTCTTATTTGAAAATTGATGATAATAATCATAGTACCAGCCTCATGAGGTTATTGTTAGGATTTAATTGAGTAAAACTATGTCTAGAAAATCATTTCTTAATAATGTTCATGTGTTAGAATTTATTATCTATTGTAAGGGGTTCCTGTGGGTACAAGAAGATCAACATTAATTTGACCTAGGGGAGCAAAGAAGACCTCTAAAGAGATAATGATCTTTGAACATAAATTTGATCAACAGATCATTTCCTAAGGGATGCAATGAAGGGAAGGCAATCCAAGAAGAGAGAAAGCTGATGAAATGGTTCAGGTATGAAAAAATTAAGAAGTGTATTATGTGTGGAGCTCTGGATAAATTGTGGAAATGGGGTGAGGATGGAGAAGTTAGGGCAAATGATGTAGCTGAAGAGGGTGGGACAAAGGGAAACTGGGAAGGATTTTCAGGTTAAACCAGTGATGTGTAGTTTAGTTCTGGAGAAGCAGGATGCTAGTGACATTATTTAGGTAGGGAAATAACCATGATGAGGTTTGTAAGGTTCCTCTGGTTACAGTGTGAAAGATCGATTGCATTGAGCTTGAATGTTGGCAGGGAGTCACATTTAAGAAGTTATTTCATTTACTCATGGAGATAAATTAATGTGAGTTCTATACAGTGGGTCATTAATATCACCTATGCTTTCTTTCCTTTGTTGTTGTGATAATTGCAATTCTCATACATTGCTTTTGTTCCACGTAGTCATTAGTCATTAGTTGACTTGAAAACCTTTATGCAAGCAAAGGATTTTAAAGTGTTGAAATGTATTTGACATGGTACTGAAGCTTTAATTGTGGCTATGATTCAAATCACCCCAGAATTAAGTCCATCCTTTGCTTTACTTGTCCCACCATTAGTAGTATCCCCGGGTGAGTGACCTCTTGGCATTTTTCTGCATGTGTTGGTTGGATTTAGACAGATTTCATTAAACATTTCGTTTTACTTGGCTTGCTTCAGGGTAAAGTCCAAAAGAACTCTCGATATTTGTTCCTTCCCTCTCTTCAGCTAACCTATGATTATTTTCTCAAATGGATCCTTTCACACATAGAGTCATTTAAAGAATTTTACCATCTTTTGATTCTATCAGTCTATCAAAAACTTTGTACAAGCTCTAAACAAGTCTGGAATTTGAAGTCACATGTCCTGTCAAAACATTTTTTTTATTTATAAACTCATTCTTCTTTGCTGTGTACTTCTGAAAAAATAGCATTAGCTCTCTATGGTTTTGGAAATTCCTTTTCTTTCAGAACAGCTAGGAAAAAACTACAAATAATAAAACAAAATAATCTGTAACAGACTGTTTTTTTTTTAATAAAAGGGGGGGAAAAACCCTCATTTCAGAGAGGTAAGGTTGGTCAAGCATTTTAGGTAATGAGAAAGGGAATTTTTCTTAGCCAAACAGAAATGAGGGTTTTAGTGCTTTTAAGGGACTTCCAGAAAGTATTGGTGACTCCTCTTTGTTTTGATGTCTTTTCTGAGTCTCTCTGAATATGTTAGAAAGATCCAAGTAATTAAAGATCTTCAGTGTCTCAGATGATAAGGATTATCACTAAACTTTCTTTTTCCCACCTATATTGCCAACTTCTTTTAGAAAAGAAATAGTATGTGCATCTAACCTTTAGAGGGTCTTAAAGGAAGAGGAGGGATTTCTTCACAAATCTGGACAAATTTAAAATATGAAATACAAAGCTCTATGGAATAGTACTGGGATAAATGTATAACTAAAGAAAAGAAGTAAAAATTTCCCCACGTTTCTGTAGGTCAGTGAAATGTTAATAAATGTTGAGGGTAGCCTGTGGAAAGTTAATATGGTTAGGTGAGTTAAGGAATGTTCTACCCATCTTAAACAGAAAGCTAATGAGGATTATAGACAAAGAGGATTATAGATACCCAAAAGGAATAGATTTTCTGCTTATTTGACCACACAATGTTTTTCATGGGGTAGGTCAGAGGACCAGAACTCCTCATTTGGAGCACTAAGAAAATGTTTGGGTACATAAAACTAACATGTTTTAACATTAGAAGTTAAGAGTTTTCAGGCATAAATTCTAGTTGAAATCAAATACAGTGGGATACTGCAAAGCCATTGAAATTCAGGTTATTTTTAAGACATAAAAAATGAATATTCTTGGGCTGGGAAGGTGGCTCAGTGGTAGAGCACTTGCCTTGCATGCATGAGGCCCTGGGTTCGATTCCTCAGCACTACATAAGCAAAAAGAAAAAAGCCAGAAGTGGCGCTGTGGCTCAAGTGGTAGAGTGCTAGCCTTGAGCTGAAGAGCTGAGGGACAGTGCCCAGGCCTAGAGTTCAGGCCCCATGACCAGATTCCCCCCACCAAAAAAAATGAATAATCTTGGGGGACTTACTGGCTCTGAATTGCTGTGGATGGCTTTAGGATATATTGTACTCTGACTCTTCCCATCACACTTTAACTAGACCTTACTTGCTTGGCACAGAGCATGAAGACTTTATGCTGGTTGTTGAGTATTTATCAATGACTTCTAGAATCTTACCAAAAATCATATGTGTCTTCTGAAATTGCACATGACATTGTAATCATTAATATGATTTACATGATGAAGTGAATAATAGAACTAATTTTATTTCTATATATGTTGACATACTCTGCTAATTCATAGATTAATTCCAAAGAAGGTGTACATAGTTTTGTTAGATTAACAATATGTGACTAAATTTAGAATTTCAAAGGCTAATAGAGTCTTAATATTAAGATCCATAGCAGTTGAAAGCTACTTATTATTGTATTTTTAAAATAGTATTTTTAGACATATATAATGGACTTTTAGAAAAGGCAAAAACCACAGAAAACCAAAGTTTTCTAAAACACACACACACACACACACACACACACACACACACACACACACACACACACACACACACACACACATGAATGTTTTACCTATTTATGCAAATCTAACTCTGTAAGTTTAAATAGTGACTTACTTATATTTTTAATGCTGGATTACGGAATTTGAATTTCAAGAAATTTGAACAGGATGAAATGACTAAATTTTGTAGAGGTAAATGTTATATTCTCTATTTAGAACTGTTAACTATCTCACTCACTGTGGAGCAGAATAATTTTACTTAGCACCAAGTATCAAAAATATCCTGGGCTTACCCATACAGTAAATGTGCACTCAAGTTACAAAAATGAGTCTAATAGGTGAAAGGGATGGCATCAGTTTCAACCCAACAATAGCTTTTAGTGAAGAAGTATAAGGTTGTCTCAGAATATTCAGAGGAATGAAATCAAGATAGGAAGAAATTTCCTATTGTGCTATAGGAAACGAAGCTAAAATTTTATGTTTTCTGAAACTCTAGGAAAACAAAGTTATAGAACACGATATCTGCTTCAAATGGCAAGATTCAATCAGTAGATAGAAGCTCTCAGGGAATGGATTATATAGCTCTTTCAAAATAGTGACACTAGAACATTGAGGAAGTAATTAGGTTGGCAAAAGATTAGAGATTTCCCTGATATTATTGCTTCCATAGTGTGTAGTTCAATTTTAGGAAAATGTATTGAACATCTATAACATCTCTTCTAAATTTATGATTATAGGCTCGTAAACGTAGAATTAGGTGCATTAACTAATAGTTTTAATTAGGTGACAATCAAAGGACAAGGGAAAATTTTGGAAGGAACTTGGAAATAGTACTGAGGAGAAATGAAAAAAAATATTATTAAAATGAGTTTTAAGAGTTTTCTTGAGCATAGTCTGACTTTGCTGTGGAATTTTCTTGAGAGCTATTTGCCTACTTTATGGATATCCACCAATGTGCAGCCATGGGTAAGGTTTTGAGGATAGATGTGTTTGAAATGGGATACATGAAGAAAAGTCTAACTACAGGACTATTAACACCATCTCTTATTTGTATACGCATCCTATGTGCCTTCTATATGTAACACCTAGGATATTATAGTAGTGAAATAATTCAGTGAGACTGTAAGAATTTGTTGTATGCCAGAAAAGTTCTACACTGAAATTGGCTTTGTCTTCTAGAGTAGTGTAGACAATAGTTTTCACTCATAATTTCTTTTGGGGGGGAGGAGAGGGTCCGGTCATGGGACCTGAACTCTGGGCCTGGACGCTGTCCCTCAACTCTTCAGTTCAAGGCTACTGCTCTACCACTTGAGCCACAGTGCCACTTCCGGCTTTTTTCTTTTTGCTTATGTGGTGCTGAGGAATCGAACACAGGGCCTCATGAATGCAAGGCAAGTGCTCTACCACTGAGCCACCTTCCCAGCCCCTTCACTCATAATTTCTTTGAGGTTGATTTTAATTCAAGTTTCATTAGTCATTCTAAAAGGAAGGATATTCTTTCTTCAATTGAGATACGTCACAGTGCTCTAATTTACTTGGTTTTTTATTAACTTGTGAAGAAAGAGGGCAAACAAATGTTTCAATATTAGTTTCAATAGTTAAAAATTATTAAACTGGTTGCATAATTTACATTCATTAATAGCAAATGCTTTTATTGCAAGCCATGCATTTTCTAATTAGGAATCTGAGGTTAATATGTTACTTAGGACTTAGGTAGGGATTTTAAATTTTATTAACTGCTTAATTCATCCTATTCTCTGGCTACAGTTGCCTTTCAAAGGTTTAGAACCAGAAGCTGTGACTGTTTTCTATGGAGGGACACTAGTCACTCACCTACTTAGAACGTCGAATAGAACTGTTTTCTATTGTGGTTGGAACAGTGTTGGCCTTTGATGCTGACATTACTGTGACCTTTGGAAATCATGTTAAGTGAGGTAAGGCAGGAACAAAAAAGCAAATGTGCATAATCTCACTCGTGGTAGGACTTAAATGTTCAGAAATTGAGAATAGAACAGTGATTTTATAAGAAATAGAAGTTAGGAATGGGAATGGAGAGATGGAAAAATATTGCTCCGTATGTAGAGATTAATAATTCAGTAGAAGTAACTTGTAGTGTTCATGGTAGACTGACTACGGAAATATATACTACATGTTTCCAAAAGAGCAATGAGAGGAGTTTGATTGCTTTAACAGAAAGAAAGTATAACTATTTGAGGATATAGGGTTACTCTCATTGTTGGCATACAGAAAAGCCACGGAATTTTGAGGGTTAATTTATATACCTTGCCATTTTGCCAAAGTTTCAGATCAGCTCGAATAACTTGAGGGTGGAGTCTAGGGGATTCTTTAAATACAAAATCATGTCATCTACTAAGAGGAAGAGTTTTTCTATTTAGATCCCCTTAAAGTTTGCATCTTGTTTTATTTTTCTAGCTAGGTATTCTAATATTATACTGAAGAGGAATGGAGAGAGTGGACAATCTGTCTCCTTCCTGAAATTTGAGGAAATGGCTTTACTTTTGCCATTATGTATAATACTAGTTATAGTATAAGTTATAATGTAAGTTTGTCATACACAGCTTTTCTTATATTGAGGAATGTTCATTCCATGGATTCCTAGTTTCTGCAGAGCTTTCTTAATAAAGTGGTGTTGGATCTTGTCAAATCTTTTTTCTGCATCTATTGAGATTACTATGTAATTCTTATCCTTGCTCCTGTTGATGTGATGTATTACATTTATTGTTTTGTGTATATTGAACCAACTTTGCATCCATGGAATGAATCCTGTTTGATCATAGTGTATGATTTTTTTGATGAATTGTTGAAGTTGATTGGCCAGGATTTTGTAGTTTTGCATTAATGGTCATCTGAGAAATGGGTCTTGAGTTCTGTTTCTTTGATGATCCCCTGTCTGTTTTGAGAATGAGGGTTGTGCAGGCTTCCTAGAATGAGATTAGTAGTGAACTTTCATTTGTATTGAAGAGTTGGAGTAGTATCAATTGAGTTCTGCTTCAAAGGCCTTGTAGAATTCAGCTGTGAATGCATCTAGTCCTGGACTTTTCTCTTACTCTCCAGTTTTGAATTTATTTATTTTTAACATCCTGCAGCATGGAGAGCTGCTGCTGCCATGCCGCAGAGGGTGGGGCCACCTCTGGCTCTGTTTACTCTGTGAAGAAAGTTGCCCTGCCTTGGATGGTCCTTCCCCCATCTGGAAAGGTCAAATTTCCCCAGTATGGAGCTGAGTGCCAGTGGTTGGGTTGCTTTGCACTGTTGAATGGCTCAGCAGTGTCTAATTCTAAGGCCTGAGGTATCTACTGGCTTCCCTGGCTCCGTCTTTGCCAATATGAAAGATGTCATTCTTCTGGGATGATAGGGGAAGAGCTACCTTCCAAACTCTGTTTTGTGAGAAGGAATGGGAATGCCTTTTTGGGTACTTACCTTCCCTTGGTTTTTCAGGCTATCTGTGATCTGCGTCCATCTGTGGTCAGCAGGATGAAGATTTTTGCTCCTGGTAAATTCACACTGGTAGTGAATAGAAGCTGCTTGCACTCTGTTTCTGTCACCTTTTCCTCAGGCTCGGTCTACTGTTATGTTGGCAGCCACAGCCACTGCCACCTCGGTCACTGGTGTATGCTCAAATCTGCCTCCTTAAACAGGCTGCCTGAAATTTTCCTCTCTGGCCAAACTCTCTGTACTATGATGGCTCACTTGGGTGACTCTCCAGCCTTGGATTTTTCACTGGAACACTAAAACTGGTTTCTTCATGATATCTCAGTTAGCTCCTAGGTGCGCCTCTGCAATCTTTGAAGTCCAAATTTTTTTTTAATTTTTTAATTGTGAAAATAATGTACAGAGGGGTTACAATTACATGGGTAAGATAGTGAGTACATTTCTTATCAATCATTGTAGCCTCCTCCTTTGTTTACCTTTCCCATCCATACCCATCCTCTCTCTCCCCCCAATTCTCCCACCCCCAAGTTGTAAAGTTCGTTTTCTACATGACAACTTGTACTTCTCATTGTTGCAACAGGTCCAGCTGTATCCTTATTTAAACAACTTGTTTTTCCCCTTCCCCTCCACAAACTATACCGACATCAAATACAGTGAAAACAGGGTTTATACTGTGGGGGAGGGACATACAAAGCAACAAAGAAATAATCTTATATATGCATTAGAAACAAATGGATAAAAGAAAAAAACATTAAAATACATATCTAAGGGTTCATTTTCCTCACATCATATTATCTGACCTTTTCTGCTTCACTCATACATATACTAGATATTACAAATAAGGGAAACCATGGGACCTATGCTTTTTTGGGCTTGGCTTACTTCACTTAATATAAGTTTTTTCCAAGTCTTTCCATTTCCTAACAAATGGGGCAATGCCATTCTTTCTGATGGAGGCATAGAATTCCATTGTGTATATATACCACATTTTCTTGATCCATTTCTCTGCTGAGGGGCATCTGGGTTGGTTCCATATCTTAGCTATGGTAAATAATGTTGCAATAAACATAGTTGTGCTGGTAGCTTTAGTGTGGTCTTGTTTGTGAGCATTTGGGTAAATGCCCAAATGTGGGATTGCTGGGTCATAGGGGAGCTCTATGTGAAGTCTTTTGAGGAACCTCCATACTGCTTTTCAAAGTGGTTGAACAAGCTTATACTCCCACCAACAATGCAGTATGGTTCGGTTCTGTCCACATCCCCTCCAGCATCTGTTGTTGTTAGAGTTCTTGATTTTTGCCATTTTAACTGGAGTGAGGAGAAAACCAGCAAGACCACAAAAAAGGCCAAGACACTGCACCCAAACTGAGAATTCAAGAACCATAGGAAGAACCCAGTTTTTGCAGCCCCCAAGAAGGTGCATAACATGGCAGGAACTCCCAAATACCTCTCCGTCCTATCTATCAACATTAACGGACTTAACGATGCAATTAAGTGACATAGACTGTCTAGTTGGATTAAAAACCAGATCCTTCTATCTGCTGCCTTCAGGAGTCACATCTTGCCCATAAAAACAAACACATTTTCAATGTTAAAGGCTGGAGAAAAATCTACCAAGCAAACGGCCCCCATAAACAGGCGGGAGTTGCAATCCTAATATCAGATAAAATAGACTTTAAATTAAAATTTGTGAGAAGAGATAAAGAAGGTTGCCACATACTAATTAAGGGATCTCTCCTTCAGGAGGATATTACAATTTTAAATATCTATATGCCAAACAACGGAGCACCCAAATTTATCCAAGAAACACTACTTTCCCTCAAATCCCACATAGATCCAAAGACATTAATTGTTGGGGATTTTAACACACCACTCTCCTCACTAGATAGATCAACTTGGCAAACACTCAACAGAGAAACCACAGATCTAAACAACTGCATAGATCAACTAGATTTAACAGACATCTAACAAATATTTCACCCAACCGCATCAGAATACACGTTTTTCTCAGCAGCACATGGAACGTTTTCTAAAATAGACCACATTTTAGGCTACAAAGCAAACTTGTCTAAATTCAGAAACATTGAAGTTATACCTTGCATTCTCTCAGACCACAAGGGAATAAAATTAGAACTCAACACCAAAAGCCACCAAAGAAAGTCCGGTAACACATGAATGTTGAACAACACACTGCTGAATCACGAGTGGGTCATGGAAGAGATTAGAAAGGAAATTCACAGGTTAATGCTATTCAACAAAAATGAGCACACAAATTACCGGCTCTTCTGGGACACAGGAAAGGCAGTACTCAGAGGCAAGTTTATAGCTCTGAGTTCCTACATCAACAAATTGGAGAGATCTGAAACCAACAATTTAATGAGACATCTGAACCTCCTTGAAAAAGAGCAGCAAGATAATCCCCAATCCAGTAGACAGAAAGAAATAATTAAAATTAAATTAGAATTAAATGAATTAGAATCCAAAAAAACTATAGAAAGAATCAACAAAACAAAGAGTTGGTTCTTCAAAAAAATTAACAAAATTGAAGTCTAAACATTTTTTTGATTAAAAAGCAACTTCAGGAGAAGATATAGATGTATGTATATATGTATATGTATATATGTGTGTATACATGTATATATGTATATATACACACATGCTTATGTATATATGCACATATACACACATTTATGCATACATGTATATATGTATATAACATATATACATGTATGTATAACATATATACATGTATATAACACATGCAACATATATAAAGCATATAACATATATGTAGATATACATACATAATATATAACATGTATATACATGCATATGTTGTATATGTATACATGTGTATGTATATGTATGTATATATATATATGGAAGTGGTGCTGTAGCTCAAGTGGTAGAGTGCTAGCCTTGAGCTGAAGAGCTGAGGGACATTGCCCAGGCCCAGAGTTCAAACCCCACGACCGACCAAAAAAAAAAGAAAGAAAGTAAAAATGACTTGTACATTTACAGGACACTCACAGTCTGCAGTTTATGTTTATATATCTCGAAATCCCCTTCTGAGAATATAGTGAAAGAACCAAAATATGGGAATTTAGTTTTCTTCTTTCTTCTGTTAGATAATATAGTATCTTTCAAGTCTCTTACAGTTCAGAATACTCTGAATAATTGAGACAACATCTAAAGATAAAAATTACTAGAATGAAAGCAACTGGTTTTTCAATGTGTGTGCGTGTAAGTGTGTGTACTTGTGCACATAGTGGTGTGTATCATGCATTAAGCATGTTAGAAAGTACAGACATAGCTGGTGCTTGGACAGCAAGTCTTCTGACCTCTGAAATAACAGTGTTGCTGTGTTCGTTCACCTGTCAAACTTCCTTCTGTTTGGTTTAAGAATAAGCACCTTGCTAGATTTGTTTAGGTCTTTCCATGTCACCTATCTGTTTCATTTGTATCACTGGCTAAATGTCACGCTGAGCTGCTGAAACCTGCCTGTGTTGCATTATATTCTGTACCCTTTCATTCCATATACCTAGTTTTTAAGTGGTTAGTAAATTTCAGGTACTACTGATTCATTCTGTGCAGCCAGAGGTGAAAAGTTTAAACTCTGGAATCTTTGTGAAATAGATGGTCATTCAAAAGGCAGTTTTAAATCTTTTATGCAAAGCTAAAAGATTAAGCCATTACTAGAATAGCATAAAATTGATAAAGGACCTCCCCAAACTGTAGTAAATAGCTTTTTCACTGTTTTATGATATAGGCGACTCTGAGTTCCTGTGTGTAGCCTGTGCTGACCTGGTAGATAGGTAAACATTTATTACTGGGTTTTTTTCAGTTCCAATTAGGATGAAGAGACATTGATCTGTTAAGTTTATCTTAACCTGTCAAGTCTCCAGCTGACAAAGATATATCTTGATGGAAACTCTTTCCTCTGTTTATCTGAAGTTCTCACTTTGCATATTCTATAAACCAATACAGTCAACCCTATGTCACTTAGTTCCTGTTTCTTCTCTTAATCTTCCTTCCCATCATCATTTAGTTACATGCTTTTTAATTCCTAGTTTACAGATTAACATTTTGCAGAATATTATTTCTTTCTGGGAATCTTTGGATCCTTGAAAATGAACAAATCTCTGTTTCGCAAATAATCTTGTATTTTTTAGAGCATATATCACAATGGGAAATTGTCTACTATTTTTCTTTTTATAGTTTAAAATGTTTTGTTTTTAGTATCTTAACTCATTTATGAATAATGTAAATGTAATGAAATGAACATGTAATCCAAAGTGGTGTAAAGCTTTCACCGGGTTTCATCAAGTTTCAACCAGTTATGAAATACACACACACACACACACACACACACACAAAGACACAGACACAGACACACACACAGACACACACACACACACAAACACACACACACATACTGTGGTACTGCAGAGTCTTGTGTGTTAGGCAATGACTACCACTGAGCTATGGCACCACCTTAACATCAACTCTTTATTTATTTATATTATTATTATTAACTTTATTCTTCAAGATAAACTATCCCAGGTCCACAAGTACATTTGAATCTTAACCCAGATTCCTCATAACAATCCTCCCCTTTTTACTTTATTGTGAAAATACTGTACAGAGGGGTTACAATTACGTGGGCAAGATAATAAGTATATTTCTTATCAAGCATTGTAGCCTTCTCATCCTCATCCTGACCGCCACCCAATCCTCCTCCCCCCCACCAAAGTTGTAAAGTTTGTTTTCGACATAATGACTTGTACATCTCATTGTTGCAATGGGTCCACCTGTATCCCTATTTAAATGATTTGTTTTTATCCCTTCCCCTCCACAAATTATACCGACATCAAATACAGTGAAAGTAGGGGTTATAAAATGGGGGAGGGACATAAAAAGCAACAAAGAAATAATCTTATAAATTTGTTAGAAACAATCGCATGAAAGAAAAAAAAGCATTTGAATACATATCTTAGGGTTCATTTCCCTAACATCAACTTGTCTGACCTTTTCTGCTTGACTCAAGACATACACTGGTTATTGTTATAAGGGAAACCTTGGGACCTATGTTTCTTTGGGCCTGGCTTACTTCACTTAATATAATTTTTTCCAAGTCTTTCCATTTCCTAACAAATGGAACAATGTCATTCCTTCTGATGGAGGCACAAAATTCCATTGTGTTTATATACTACATTTTCTTGATCCATTCATCTACTGAGGGGCATCTGGGTTCGTTCCATATCTTAGCTATGGTAAATAATGCATAATAAACATAGTCATGCTGGTAGCTTTAGTGTTTGTGAACAATTGGGTAAATGCCCAAAAGTGGCATTGCTGGGTTATAGGGGAGCTCTATGTGCAGTCTATTGAGGAACCTCCATATTACTTTCCAAAGTGGTTGAACAAGTTTACACTCCCACCAACATTGTAGTAAGGTGCCCTTTTGTCCACATCCCCTCCAGCATCTGTTGTTATTAGAATTCTTGAATATAGTCATTCTAACTGGGGTGGGGTGGTATCTCACTGTTGTTTTGATTTGCATTTCTTTTATGGCTAGGGAGGTTGAGCATTTCTTCATGTGTCTTTCCACTTCAGAGAATTTTCTCTTTAAATCTTTAGCCCACTTATTTATTGGACAGTTGTTTCTTTGAAGATTTTTTGTTGGGGGACAATCTCCCTTTTTAAAATCTTTTACTTGAAAAAATCTGTGAAATGTTGGTAGAATTTGCAACATTCTAATATAGGCTGATAATAGTTTTGATTATAAACAAAATGGGGTGATTATAATTTTGTACTATATTGTAATATGCTGTATATAATATGGTTATGTCAGTGTGTTTTACAAAGCCAAAATTAAGGTATTAACAGAAGTAGTGAAGTAGTATAATGAACCACATTTCTCAGCTAACATGAAGACTTAACTATCTTTTGGGACTTAACTCTTGGCTAACCTTCCTCTCTACCCTATCACTTCCCTTCACCTGGCTTCTGCCATGTAACAAATTACCCAAATCCTAGCAGTTTAAAACAACTATTTGCGCCGGGCGCCGGTGGCTCACGCCTGTAATCCTAGCTACTCAGGAGGCTGAGATCTGAGGATCGCGGTTCAAAGCCAGCCCGGGCAGGAGAGACTGTGAGACTCCTATCTCCAATAAACCACCAGAAAACCGGAAGTGGCACTGTAGCTCAAGTGGTAGAGCGCTCGCCTTGAGCTGAAGAGCTGAGGGACAGCGTCCAGGCCCAGAGTTCAAGCCCCACGACCGACAAAAAAAAAAAAAAAAAAACTATTTGCTCATAATTTTATGAATCAGAAATTCAAGACAGGTATTATTTAATACTTTAGTGAGTTTCTAGACAATGGCTATCAGATATTTTCTGGGCTACATCATCTGAAAGCTTTGTCAGCATAGATGTACATAATGGAGCGTTTGAGGTTCTGGGTCACTAATGCTGGCTGATACACACTGTGATGACTGAAAGCCCTATGTGTAATCATCTAAAGACTTATTTACTCACAGTGTAGTATCTGTGCTGAACTAGACAGAGATCATTCTTTTATCTAAACTATTACCATAGGGGCCCTCCAGCTGAGGTGGGGAACAACTAATGCCTTTGTTTGCTGTTCATTTTAGTACAAGGTCTCAATTATTTCTAGTTTCTCAGCTTTTTGTGCACCTGGGACTATAGGAACACCCCTACCATGTTAGGCTCAATCCAGTTTTTTGGTGTGTGTGTGTGTGTGTTTATGTGTTTGTGTGTGTGTGTGTGTGTGTGTGTGTGTGTGTGTGTGTGTGTGTCTGTGTGGGTATGTTGGTCTTAGAGATTAATCTCAGACCTTGGGCACTGTCCCTCAACTATTTTGGTCAGGACTAGTGCTCTACCACTTGAATCACAGCTCTACATCCAGCCATTTGGTGGTTAATTGGAGATCAGGTTCTTACAGACAGGGCTGGTTTAGAATCTTGATCCTTAGATTTCAGTCTCCTAAGTAGCTAAGATTACAAGTTTGAGCTACTGGTGCCTCGTTCCCTTTGGCATGTTTGTGTGGGGCATTAGTGGAAGGGGGTGTAGAGTGGGGTGAGGCAAGGGAGTAGGAGGGCAAGGATGGTAAGGGGAAACAAAGGAGGCGGCAACAATGCTTGATAAGAAACGTACTCATTACCTTTACCTTGCTCATGTAATTGTAACCCCTCTGTACAGTATTTTCACAAAAAAAAAAAACTTATTAATAGCCGGGTGCTGGTGGCTCACACCTGTAATCCTAGCTACTCAGGAGGCTGAGATCTGAGGATCGTGGTTCAAAGCCAGCCCGGGCAAGAGGGACCGTGAGACTCCTATCTCCAATAAACCACCAGAAAACCAGAAGTGGCTCTGTAGCTCAAGTGGTAGAGTGCTCGCCTTGAGCTGAAGAGCTGAGGGACAGCGCCCAGGCCCAGAGTTCAAGCCCCACGACTGACAAAAAAAAATTAATAAAAGAATTCTTTTTAATCATTCTATAATATGATCTTATGTTCATTGTAGCCAATCCCCATTTGCACACAGGCAAATAGACAGCTGTCTATTGGTTCCTCCATAGTACAGCATTTATACATGATTGTTCTTCATGGCTGTAAGCACATTCCACTGATGAGAAACCAGTCTTCACCTTATTTCTTTTTTTTTTTAATTTAATTTAATTTTATTTGTGAACATACTATACAGAGGGGTTACAATTACATGGGCAGGATAATGCGCACATTTCTTACCAAGCATTGCAGCCTCCTCCTTTGTTTACCCTTCACATCCCTTCCCAGCCTCCCCCTCCCCCCATTCCCAATTCTTCCCCTCCCCTCCCCCCGCCCCTGCACCGACATTGTAAAGCTCATTTTCGACATGACAACTTGTACTTCTCATTGTTGCAACAGGTCCACCTGTATCCTTAAACGACTTGTTTTTCCCCATCTCCTTCACAAGTTATACTGACATCAAATATAGTGAAAGCAGGGGTTATACTGTGGGGGAGGGACATACAAAGCAACAAAGAAATAATATTATAAATGCGTTAGAAACACATGCATGAAAGAAAAAAAACATTAAAATACATATCTAAGGGTTCATTTTCCTAACATCACTTTATCTGATCTTTTCTGCTTGACTCATACATATATTATATATTGCAAATAAGGGAAACCATGGGACTTCACATTATTTCTTAACACACTTTTCCTCTGACCTATTTTGTCCTCTCTCCTTAAAGGAAACTGGCAGTCCTTTTTCTGGCAAAAGTCGTGCCCTTGCTCCTGCCTCATGGCTTCTCTATCGACTGGGGAATAGGCAAAACTGAGTTCACCTTAGAGAAGCCTGGATAGTGAAGCACAACAAGGAAAGGATTTCTTACTTATGTTTTGTGTTGGATTTTGTGTAGCTGTCCTCCAGCTATGCAAGTATCATGAGAAAAGGTATTTCTTTTTTTGTTACTGAAGTTTTATTATGTTTTGAATATAATTGCTGTAAAAGATGCAGGCGGCATGGTCCTTCCTCCTTCAAATACTGCCTGCTCAGCCTCCACACATTCCCTGGCTGTAGAGTTGTTCAGTGTTGGGGATAACTGAAAAAGATATTTCTGATCTGAAGGTATTACATTGGACTACTGACGTTTCTTTTTTATTTGTTGTTGGTTGTGGGGCCTGAACTCTGGGCCTGGGTGTTGTCCTTCAGCTCTTCAGCTTGAGTGGCTTGAGCCACAGCACCACTTCCAGCTTTTTTCTGCTTATGTGTTGCTGATGAGATGAAACCAGGGACTCATGCATGTAAGGCAAACACTCTACCACTGAGTCAACTTCCCAGACCTATTCAAGGTACTTGATAACACTACTGGAAAACTATAGAAGGTATCTGTGAACATTCTATTCCTTTGTGAATCACCTAACCCATTAGGTTTTCTGTAATTGGTCATAGCATTCTTCAGAGCAAGAAGGAAGATGTGATACTTAACTGTGCCTACCCATAAGAGGTTGCTATTGGGAAGTTTCTTGGGTCTCCTGTTTGGTCTTCTGGGAACACTTTTTCACCAACTTGTTCTTAGACTGTGGATCTGAATAGGTGAGTACTTTCTTTTCCTTCCTTGCTGTGTAACAATGTCAGTCATGTGGGTTGTGTGATATTTTTTTTGTGCCTCTTATTTTTTTCTTTCTTTAGTACCATTATTGGGGCTTGAACTAAGGATTGGAAAAGTGTCCCTGAGGTTGTTTGTGTGTACGTGTGTGTGTGTGTGTGTGTGTGTGTGTGTGTGTGTGTGTGTGTGTGTGTGTGTGTGTGTGTGTGATGTCTAGTTCTCTACCACATGAGGCTTTGAGTAGCTAGGACCATAGGCATGAGCTACCAGCATAGTGTCTCTTTTCCATACAAAACTTTACAGCTCACAAGACTAGAAATAACCTTTGTCTTGGTCATCATTGTTTCTTTAGCCCTTAGCAGAGGCTATGTATATAAAACTGCCTAAAATAATTTGTTAATTGAATTGTGAATGAATAGCTCTCATTTAGTGGTAGCTTATTTGTTTTATTATTTTAACACTGGAATATTTTTCACTATATCAATACTCAGTATAGAATAGTTAAAGAGTGTGTCAGGATATGAGTATAGCAAAGGAACTTCCAAGTTGAATAATTATAAAGTATTCTGGATTTGAGGTGATTACACAAAGAATAATACAGTATCCCTAATGGTATAGAAGGGCCAGAAAACAGCAAAACAAAAATTTCATGCCTTCTACAATATGCACCAGTCATGTTTTAAGAACTTCTGATGAAGAATAACCAATGTTTGATTTAAAGGCAATTGATTGATTTTTTATTAATAAGTTTTGTTTTTACTGTGAAAATACCATACCAGAGGGGTTACAATTACATGAGCATGGTAATGAGTACATTTCTTATCAAGCATTTACCTCAAGATAAGGACTTAAATTGTTTTTCTTTCTTGCTATTGTTTCTAACATATTTATAAGATGATTGATTTCTAGTTAATCTGCCAGTTATAATTTTTTAAAAGCTCCAGAAGCCATTTCAGTTATATATTAATTTCCTTCAAGAATTTTCTACTTTACCTCATTGTTTTTCATATCCAGCTTGGCTTTATAATTAAACTTTATTTTGGGGCCTATTGGCTTTATGCCTAATAAACTGGAAGCACTTTTTATATATCTATGTGAACTTCAACATAGATTTCATTTTTTCCCCCTCACAGAACTCTGGTGCCTAGACAAATCATGCTAAACAACTTGAAATACATTTTTATCATCTAATCTTTTCTTTTTACTGTGAAAATACTGTACAGAGGGGTTACAATTACATGGGCAAGACAATGAGTACATTTCTTATCAAGTATTGTAGCCTCCTCCTTTGTTTCCCCTTCCCATCCCTTCCCATCCTCCCCCCATCCCCCACCCAATGCTCCCTGCTACCCCCCTGCACCAAAGTTGTAAAGTTCCTTTTCGACATAATTACTTGTACATCTCACTGTTGCAATGGGTCCACCTGTATCCCTATTTAAATGATTTGTTTTTATCCTTTCCCTCCACAAATTATACCGACATCAAATACAGTGAAAGCAGGGGTTATACTATGGGGGAGGGACATACAAAGCAACAAAGAAATAATCTTATAAATGTGTTAGAAACAATCGCATGAAAGAAAAAAAAAACATTTGAATACATATCTTAGGGTTCATTTCCCTAACATCACCTTAATTGACCTTTTCTGCGTGACTCAGACATATACTAGGTATTGCAAATAAGGGATACCATGGGACCTATGTTTCTTTGGGCCTGGCTTACTTCACATAATATAATTTTTTTCCAAGTTTTTCCATTTCCTAACAAATGGGGCAATGTTGTTCTTTCTGCTGGAGGCATAGAATTCCATTGTGTATATATACCACATTTTCTTGATCCATTCATCTACTGTGGGGCATCTGGGTTGGTTCCATATCTTAGCTATAGTAAATAATGCTGCAATAAACATAGTTGTGCTGGTAGCTTTAGTGTGGTCTTGTTTGTAAACATTTGGTTAAATGCCCAAAAGTGAGATTGCTGGGTCATAGGGGAGCTCTATGTGGAGTCTTTTGAGGAACCTCCATACTACTTGCCAAAGTGGTTGAACAAGTTTACAATCCCACCAACAATGCAGTAACGTAATCTTTTCAACATCATAACAATCCTGGTGATTTTTCCAAGTTCTTAGACAGTAACCTACAATTTGACTCTTATTGGCTTTCAGTCTTTTAGTTTGATTTGTGGATTATAGAGTCATACTTGATATATGTTAAAATGTCAGTTTGTAGAGCTTTCTGTCCAACTAAAATGACTAGAGTTATTTAAGAAACATTCTAGAAAACCAAGTACAAGGATTATGTAATGGAACAACATCCTAAAACATTTTTAACAATGGAAATATGATTTAACTGCATCAAAAATTATTTAACATTATAGAAAAAAACAGAAGTAAGCAAAAGAGTAACTCCTAAATCAGTTATTCTTATTTTAAAGGGGATTAAATTGAGGTTGGAAGCTTGGATTAGTTGGTAGAGCCAATGAGCGAAAGCAGAATATACTGATTTAGAGTTCCAGTCTTGGACATAAAATTAAAAGAAATCAAAGGTTTTGACAACTTAGACAAATTCACCATATAAACAATGAAAAATCACTAGATTTTTTTTAGTGTATCAATTTAGAACCAATTTATAAAGACTGGGTATTGTGTGACAAATTTGTTTGATTTGCTTAACATAGAACAACAATGGATTTTTAACTTTCAATAGATATGTTTTTCTATGCCTTCAACATGATGTATATATTTAGAAGGGCTGTTTACCAGGTCTTTTTACAAAGACTGTCAGGATGAAGTGAGTGTAGTCATTCAAGAAACAAAAGGAAACATGGCCCATTTTCCAATGGTTTTAGAAAAAAAATACAAAGCTCATAACAAAGTTATGCACAACTCCTACATTGGAGAAGAATCAAGATAATTCATAAATATTTATGCTCTACATAATTCAGACTGAAATATTTAATACTACCCAGAAAGATTTGTAGTTTAAATTAAAAGTCTGATTTCCCTTTTTCTTTTACTTTGCCCTAAGAATGAACTGAGTAATAAATACATGGAAGTTTTTGGAAAAAAATAGATATAAGTATGTATTTTTATGGGTCTGACTTTTCCATATGCAGTGCAAGAATCCTAAGACCCACCAGCTTAGGAAAAATGGGATCTGTAAGGATCCCATCCAGACAAGTCAGTTGATCTTCTTTCTCCTCTATAGAAGGTTCTGTATACGAACTTCTGAGAGAGTACATAGACTGAGAAGATCTTTCGTTACAAAATATAAGGCAATGTAGTCAGAAAAAACAACTTTTTCCTTCTATTTCATTCCTTTATCATTTCTACCCCAGATGGCTCCCTCATCTATTTATGAACTTGCTACTGGGATAATAAATAAGAATACAAAATTGGAGCATGTGTTTATTTGAATTTCTTTTCTGTATTTTTAAAAATATTTTTGCTCTCTGAAAGCTTATCTGGATTAGATGTATATAATGGTGCAGTTTTATTACTGGTCATGCATTTTAGGTGCTACATGCTGTGATAATTCAGGCCAAATCTTCACAGATCGAAAGGCTTCATTACTCTCATGTGTGGTCCCTGGACTGGAACAATTAAAGACAAGGACTGGTACCTGTACTGCCTCCATGAAGCCTCTTTACCCTGCCAGTTGGGGAGCTACTAATGCTTTTTTGTTTGCTGTTTGTCTGGCTTATGTTATATTTGGCTAGGCTTATGTTCTTGGGCTCAAGTAATTCTTTCTGCCTCTAATTTTTTAATAGCCTAGATTACAGATATACCCTACCATGCCATACCCCATGCAATTATGATGCATCCCATCTTGGGGTCAATGTGGCAAACCCCATTCTGATACTTGGCCCCAAGAGAGACTACTTACTGGTTCTATATATGCATATAGCTTTTCTGTACACATTACAAAAAAGATATGATGTATGATAGCATTTGTAACATTTCTTGTCATGTTTTGGAGTTCCTGCAGTGCAGCATGTATCAGTGGCTTGTCCCATGATGCTGCTGAGCTTGTGCCACTGATGAGAAGCCACACTCTTCTAAGTCTTACTAAAATACATTTTTCACCCTAAAGTGAATGGACAATTTCTTTTTGGCAAAATTCCTGCTGATTCTCCGGTTTCATGGCTCTTCCACCCACTTGTCCAAAACTGAACCTACTCTAGAGAGGCTAGACCTTTGAAAACTATGGGGAGAAGCTTCCTTGCTAACAGCAAGTGCAGATAAATGTCTTCTAGCTTACTGAATATTGTCTTATCTCATTATGTCTATAGACCTCCAGCTGCTCCAGGACAGTATAAAAAAGACATCCCTCACCTGAGGTTATAACATAGGATACTCAGGGTTCTTGATCACTACTAGGAAACAAGGCTCTCTGTGACCAATCCATTCCTTTGTGACTCACCTAACTCCTCAGAGATAAAGGGTTTAGACCAAAAGCATCTTTAGAGGAAACAGGAAAGTGCTGATATTCAACTCTACCTATCTAAAGGAAGTTGTTATTCACAGGCTTCCTGGGTTCCTGTAAACTTTCCTTGTCTGTTGGGAAAACTTTTTGTATCAGCTTGCCCTTCAATTGTAGACTTGAATAGGTGAGTACAATTGCTTTGCACCTTGTGGAATTAATGCTATTCTTTACTTGTTTTGTGTGGTAATTGTCTAATGACCCTTTTCTGTAGAAGACTTACAGTTTATAAGACTAGATATAATGTTTTTGCTCAACACTATATCTCTAGCTCTCAGCTCGGCCCAATAGTTCATTCTTGCAATCCTAGCCACTCTGGAGTCTGAGATCCGAGAATTACAATTTAAAGCCAGACTGAGCAGGAAAGCCTGTGAGACCCTTATATCTAATTAACTTATGTAAAAGTCAGAAGTGGCTCAAGTAGTAGAGCTTTAGCTTTAAGCAAAATAGCTCAGGGACAGCACCCAGGCCTGGAATTCAAGCTCCAGTACAGCAGATATACCCATGTCCCCCAACCCACAAAACTGTTCAAAATATATTTGTTAAATGATTAATGAATGAATAGCATTGTATGAGTGATAATTGTTTTATGTTCTTTATTTTGAAAGTGGCATATCATAACTTATATTGATATTCAGTAAAATAATTGAATAATCATTCAGAATAAGAGTAGCAAAATAACTTCCATGATTAGTGATTTCTGAATGTAGCTGTAGGTTGAGGTGATAACACATCTCAAAATGTCCAAAATGGAATTAGGTGAACCAGATGAAGGGAAAGCAAGGCAGCCATTTCTGTCTGTCCTGTCTACCAGTCATTAAAAAAAAAAAAAAAAAAACTTCAAAAGCAAGGCAGCCATTTCTGTCTGTCCTGTCTACCAGTCATTAAAAAAAACTTCATGAAAAATAATAACCAATTATCATATACCTTTGATGCCTTATTTTTTAATACAGATTGTTTTGAGGTTTGGAGAACTGGGAAGGCATATATTTGACTTAACAGAAAGAAGAAAAGGAAATCTAAGATCACACATCTCTGATTATTCATCTGTAAGATGTACTATTGAATTACATTGTACTGAGAAATCATTCAGGTGAGCAAGAAAACTAGCTAAGTTAGTTCTTAATACTTATGTCTGGGAAGAAAGATGAGACAGATGAGGGAACCATATATGGCCTAAAATTGGGCTCACCTCAGGGGATACATGATACCCCACAGAGAAGAAAAGAAAAAAGATAAGAGCAATAGTACCAGAAGATTATGTTTAACAGATCCTAATAAGGTAAGTGTAGTAGTACATAAAGCACCAAGAGAATAGATTTCTAAGATATTGTTTAAAAGCCTGTCCAAATTCTTGAGGACAGAAGAATGGGCAAATTTATAAAGTATTTTGAAGGCATAGTGCTGTAAATTAATATAAAGTAGGCAATATAAACAGAGTTCTGAATTATTTGCTTGAAATTTGGATCTCTGAAACCTCGGATCTCAAAATCCTTGGGGGTAGGATACACAATTATACCTAGAAAAAGACAATAGATTTCCAAGGAAAATCCTCAAGGAATGGCCAAGAAAAGCCTCAATACTAATAATGTTATTATGATATGATTATATTATATTGTAATATTAATATTAAGTTCTGATATTAATAAAAAATTCTTCTTAAGAGAAAAATGTAAATATAAGCCACGGATTACTGAGGATCTCAACTAACCACCCAATGAGTTTTCATCATTGTGGGAATTCATGGCAGTTAGACGGGAAATAAAACACCCTTGGCTCTGACAACCAAAAAATTTGGAGATACCATAAAATGACCATGTAATGAGGAACCCTAAGAAATTAGCCATACTTGCAATGATATATGGTCAGACAAATGCATATGTAGCTATACTTGAAGACAGTAAAAAAAACTTTACAAATAAGTACACAAGAGAGATTAAAAAACTTTACTAATAAATACATCAGAAATTTCAGTCATTAATGTACACCAGAAGTATGTCATTAATACATTAGCTGCTTGCTATATGATGCATGATACATCACAGATCTTTAAATATTTATTGTAACTATTTTGACAGCACAAGATAACATTCTGGACAAAGTTAATTCCATTTCAGAGCCCCATACTCTTCACAGTTACCTCTTCAACTCAAGAGAGAAAACACATCAAACTAAAACCTAGGTAAGTTAAACCTATAGATACGTAGACATGAAGTTAATTGCAGGAAAAATAGAGATAATTTTGAAAGAAATTATCCTCAGGGTAACCAACATACAAACATTTAACATGATGGAAACAGGAACAATTGCTTTTTCCAATCCTGGGTATGGCTCAGCACTTTTGTTCCTTATGAGAAATCTATGAATCCTCCTGCTTATAGTGTCAGCAGAAATAACAGAATAAGGTCATGCTTTTCTACCAGTTTCACAGTGAATAATATGATGCTTTACTTCTGCTTTCTCTTCCTTTTTATCCTTCTGCACACCCATCACACCCTTTCTGCCTACCTCTTCCTCCTCCACCTTCTCTTGGGCTACTGAGGATCAAACTCAGGACCTCTCACTTGTGCTAGGCTAATGTTCTACTATCCAGATGTTCTTTTGAAATCATGCATTTGACTTATTCTTATAACTGCTGATAACAAAAAAATCAACTCTAGAAGAAAGACAATAAACTTCAAATCTCATCATGAAGTAGCCAATTGAAGAAATTAGCATTTAAAGGAAAGCTTTACTTTTCAGATAAATATTCTATTTGTATAAAAACATATGTTCTTTTAAGAGTCAGACTTCTTTTGATGATCATCAAAATTAGAGATGTAAGATAAACATTGCTAAAACTTACTAATAATAAGTTTTTATTATTGTGAAAATACCATACAGAGGGGTTACAATTACATGAGCAAGGTAATGAGTACAATTCTTTTTTTGGGGTGGGGGGTCCGGTCATGGGGCCTGAACTCTGGGCCTGGCACTGTCCCTCAGCTCTTCAGCTCACGGCTAGTGCTCTACCACTTGAGCCACAGCACCACTTCCGGCTTTATTCTTTTTGTTTATGTGGTGCTGAGTAATCAAACCCAGGGCCTCATGCATGCAAGGCAAGCTCTTTACCACTAAGCCACCTTCTCAGCCCATGAGTACAATTCTTATTAAGCATTGTTGCCTCCTCCTTACCATCCCTGCCCTCCCATCCCGTGCTCTCGCACCCCCGCCAAAGTTGTAAAATTCATTTTTCGACATAATGTCTTGTACATAATGTCATTGTAAGAAATTCTAAATCCATAACCACCTTAATCTTTCCCCCCAAACTGAGTCAAATTTTATTGGCTTTACCAGGTAATTATTTAACTGTATTTTCCCATTATGTATTTTAAAATTGAAGGATGTGAATAAGTTGCAAATGAAAAAAAATGTGCTACTTTCCTATTTTTTTATATTGTATCAATTTACTTCTTAATTCTAAACATTGTAGATCTGAGCTTTCAGAGACTGAGCAGCCATAATAACTAGGATAGAACTAAATGTAGAAGGGTTGACCAAGTCAATAGGATACTTCGATGTATTTTGATAGGCTTCAGTTTTTTAATGTGTTGATTCTTTTACTTATAATATTTTCTTAGCCCTTCCCTTATTCGTTCTTGTTTACTTCCTTTGTTTCTTGTTCCCTCTTTAACTCTGCCAAGTTATACTGCTCTATTTTTGATTCTTGATTCCAAAGATCTGGTTTTACTCCATGCCTCAAAATTTTAAGTTGTACAGAATCAATTGCGCAATATTTACTAAAATCTGTTCCATGTATTAGAAGAAGACAGTGGCTGAAAACACCATTCTCTCCTAATGAAACAATACTCTTATTACAGTCTTTAGACCAATGAGGCTTCTCTTGTATTTCTGAAGACTTGCAGTAAAATACAAGGGAGATTTCTATTTCACTGGTTTTCAGTGCCCTTGCCATGGTATTTTATTTTATTTTTTTTTATTTTATTTTTGTGAACATACTGCACAGAGGGGTTACAATTACATGCGCATGATAATGCGTCCATTTTTTATCAAGCATTGCAGCCTCCTCCTTTGTTTACACTTCACATCCTTTCCCAGCCTCCTCCCCACCCCCCCACCCAATCCTCCCACCTCCCACCCCAACACCAACGTTGTAAAGCTCATTTTCGACATGACAACTTGTACTTCTCATTATTGCAACAGGTCCACCTGTATCCTTAAACGACTTGTTTTTCTCCATCTCCTCCACAAGTTATACTGACATCAAATATAGTGAAAGCAGGGGTTATCCTGTGGGGGAGGGACATACAAAGCAACAAAGAAATAATCTTACAAATGCATTAGAAACAAATGCATGAAAGAAAAAAAAACATTAAAATACCTATCTAAGGGTTCATTTTCCTAACATCACATTATCTGACCTTTTCCGCTTGACTCATATATATACTAGATATTGCAAATAAGGGAAACCATGGGACCTATGTTTCTTTGTGCCTGGCTTGCTTCACTTAATATAATTTTCCCAAGTTTTTCCATTTCCTAACAAATGGGGCAATGTCATTCTTTCTGATGGAGGCATAGAATTCCATTGTTTATATATACTACATTTTCTTGATCTTTTCATCTACTGAGAGACATCTGGGTTGGTTCCATATATGAGCTATGGTAAATAATGCTGCAATAAACATAGTTGTGCTGGTAGCTTTAGTGTGGTCTTGTTTGTAAACATTTGGGTAAATGCCCAAAAGTGGGATTGCTGGATCATAGGGGAGCTCTATGTGAAGTCTTTTGAGGAACCTCCATACTACTTTCCAAAGTGGTTGAACAAGTTTACATTCCCACCAACAATGAAGTAAGGATCCCTTCTGTCCACATCCCTTCTAGCATCTGTTGTTGTTAGAGTTCTTGATTTTTGCCATTCTAACTGGAGTGAGGTGGTATCTCAATGTTGTTTGATGTGCATTTCTTTTATGGCTAGGGATGTTGAGCATTTCTTCATGTGTCTATTGGCCATCCTTCTTTCCTCTTCAGAGAAGTTTCTCTTAAGTCTTTAGCCCACTTATTTATTGGACAGTTGTTTCTTTGAGGATTTGTTGTGGGGGTTTAATTTGTTGAGTTCCAAGTACATTTTAGATATGAGACCCTTGTCTGTTGTATGGCTAGTGAAGACCTTCTCCCAATCCGTGGGCTTTCTATTGATCTTGCTAGCTATGTCCTTTGCCATGCAGAAGCTCTGCAACTTCATGCAATCCCATTTGTCCAACCTTTCTTTGATTTGTTGTGTTTCCGGGTCTCTATTCAGAATATTTTGGCCTGCTTTCTTCAAGGAAATAGAAGAGGCAATCCAAAAATTCATATGGAACAATAAAAGACCCCGAGTAGAAAAAACGCTCCTCAACGGAAAGAACACTGCTGGAGGAATATCAATACTAAATTTCAAACTCTACTATAAAGACATAGTAATCAAAACAGCTTGGTATTGGCATAAGAATAGACCTCAGGACCAATAAAATAGAATTGAAAACCCAGAAATGAACCTACAGACCTATAGCCATCTAATCTTTGAAAAGGGAGCTAAAAAAATAGAATGGAAGAAAGACAGCCTCTTCAGTAAATGCTGCTGGCAAAATTGGTTAACTACTTGTAGAAAACTAAAGCTAGATCCTTATATATCACCCTACACCAGAATCAATTCCAAATGGACCAAAGACCTCGAAGTCAAAGCAGACACTCTGAAATCATTACAGGATGGAATAGGAGAAACCCTAGGTCTCCTTGGCTCATGCCGAAATTTTCTGAATTGCCATGGTATTTTCATGCACTGAAAAACTGCAGAGAACCCATGTCCAGAATTCCTTCCCAGCCAACTCTTGGAAACTTTCACCTTAAAACCAGTGTTCAGATGCCTCAAATATCTATCTTTAAGTCCCCTTTTTCAAAGGAAAGTCAATTGAAAGTTGCTATATTATCATCATTTAAAGTATTTTTTCTCTGGAAATACTAGGATTTGAAATCAAGTCTTTGACATGGTAGTCAATTACTCTCTCTTTTTTTTTTGGTCCGGTTGTGCGGCCTGAACTCTGGGCCTGGGAGCTGTTCCTCAGCTCTTCAGCTCAAGGCTAGCGCTTTACCACTTGAGCCACAGTGCCACTTCCGGATTTTTTTCTTTTTGCTTATGTGGTGCTGAAGAATCAAACCCAGGGCCTCAGGCATGCAAGGCAAGTGCTTTACCACTGAGCCACCTTCCCAGCCCCCTCAATTACTCTCTTATGAGCACAGAAGTGCTTGTGAGTTTTGAGATAAAAATATCTGCTTTTGGCATGAGGCAGCATAGGCTGTAATCCTCCTGTTCTTTGTGTGTGTGTGTGTGTGTGTGTGTGTGTGTGTGTGTGTGTGTGTGTGTGTGTGTGTGTGTGTGTGTCTATGTGCCTTAGCTGAGATGATAGGTGTGCACCTCTACACTCTTTCTGGTTGAGAATAGGGTCTTGTAAAGTTCTGTCTCATATTGACCTTGAACAATGATCTTCCTCAGTCTAATGAGTAGGGATTGCAGATGTGAATCACCATGCCTACCTTTTCTTTTCTTTTTAAAAATGCCTTGATGATTGTACTGTTTTATTATGCCCATTGGAAACATTATGTGACAAATTCTATTCAGTTACTGATTCATCTTACTCATTTAGGTTTTGAAATTTCAATATCATTTCCTATAACAATAGATGGCAACATTTTGCATTAAGATTACAGACATTCTGTTTTTTTTCTTGTGTTTTGCAGCATGAACTGCCCTTACTCAACCCTATGCTAACAAAGTAGGCAGCAGAACTCAAAACGCAAGCAAGCAAAAGAATACTGAGTGAAATCCACTTTGAGTGAAATGCATCAATATAGCATTTTTGAATGAGAAAATAGCAAGCAAGTTTAAATCAACTAATTTGTAGAGATTACCTTTGTCTCACTGCATTTGCATTCTTTTCATATTGTCATTCTGCACCATAGTTTGAGGAACTGTAACAATTTAGAAAATGAGTCAAGTTAGATTAAATTGCACTAAATGATACCAGGAGGAAATCAACTGTTGTGTTGGGAATGTTTTGATATCTTCCTCTTACATTTCTATTTCCCTAAGAAAGGAAGACAAACTTCAGATCTATCATTGGATTCTTTCCAAACTATAACCATAACTTTTGCTTATATATCTTCAGAATTGTATTCTTGGAAGATGTATGGTGAATCTGAATTTGACAGTGTTAATCTCCACCTCTCAAGATACAGGCTTCAGTATAGTAGTACTTGTTTATTGTTTATGTCTAGGTTAATCAAAGCCTTTTTTCTCTATTTTACCTCTCTTATTCCCAAATATCTATTGATACTTGATATATTTATATAGACATATTGTTATCAAATATTTAAAACATGCATAAGACATTGTTGAGCTATTTTTGGGAATTTGAGCTAATATACATACTATTGTGAGGATAATAATATATCAATAACCTATTGATACTTCTACTCCACTTCCCAATTTTCCCAAGCACTAGTCATGTTTATACATGAACATATTTCATGATCTTTGAGATCCAAACACAGTATTGTATTGTCCTGCTGTCATGCAGTAGGTACATAGAAAATGTTAATGGAATAAATTTATTTGGTACATGTTTTGTATAAGGCTCTGCTTTGAGAGCTGGAAGCTTTCTTTTGGAAATAAAGTGAGGCTGGGCACTGGTGGCTCACACCTGTAATCCTAGTTACTCAGGAGGCTGAGATCTGAGGATCACGGTTCAAAGCCAACCCAGGCAGGAAAGGCCATAAGACTCTTATCTCCAATAAACCACTCAGAAAACTGGAAGTGGCCCTGTGCATCAAGTGTTAAGAGTGCTAACCTTGAACTGAAGAGCTGAGGGACAGCATCCAAGCCCCATGACCAACAACAACAACAAAAAGAATGGAAATAAAGTAAGACTAAGAAGGTGATTGGGTCCTGGCTTCAATGAGCATATTTAAAAAACATGATGACCATTTACACTTTTAGTTGTCACGAGAGAGGAGGGGGGAGAAGTGTAAGAATTCTAGCCTCAAATTTAAAAAGGAGATATGTAAATTTAAAAAGTAGAGGGCTTGACTGTGTGGTGAAAGATGGAGTGAGCTGTTTGAGAAGATTGTGCTCAGTTCCTGTAAAAGTAAAATGCTAGTTATGGATGTTTATTTTCCTTTTATGTTGAGGCAGGAGACAAGAACTTAGAATAGGAATATATAAATGCTTGTGGAGGCTTTTAATATTGAATAATTAGCAGCAAATATATTTCTGCTCATATATCTACCTATCTAGCTATTTATCATCTATCTACATAAATATATACGTAGACTATCATTGTATGTCTGAATGTCATGATAAAAAGTATTGTATTATTCAATCACCTACTAGCTAGTTTATATGTTTCTTCACTTTTTAAGTTATGAATTAGCATGGTAAACATCATCTTAGCTTATCAATTGCCTCTCTTTTATTGTTTTGTTACAGCCAGTGGGTTGAAGGGTACTAGTATTTTTAGTGCTTTTTGTATATATTTTCAAAAGGTCTTTTTGACAATTTATATTACTCTGAGTATAATATATGATGTTATTTGACTGAAACAAGTTTTGTTTTGCCTTTTGTGCCTGTATTGTGTATTGCCACAGCCCCTCTTCTGGTTTTTTATTATTTATTTACACATAAGGCTCAAGGATCTTCTTGCTTGGATTGTCTTTGAACTAAGTGCCTCAGATATCAAGCTGAGTAGCTCGGATTAGAGGTGTGAGTCACTACTACCAGCCTAGGAAGATTTCTTTTTAGTGAGTTTTGAGACATTTGTGTGTGTGTGTGTGTGTGTGTGTGTGTGTGTGTGTGTGTGTGTGTGTGTGTGTGTGTGTGTGTGTCTGTTGGTACAGGGCTTGAACAATGGGGTCTGGGCACTATTTTTGAACTCTTTTTGCTTGGGGCTAGTGCTCTACCACTTGAGCCAGAACTTTTATTTCTGACATTTTGGTGATTAATTAGAGGTGAAAATCTCATGGATTTTCCTGCCCAGATTGGCTTCAATACTCAAATCCTCCTAAGAAGCTAGAGTTACAGTTGTAGCCACTGGCACCCAGCTAATTTTTTTTTTGTTTTTTATATTTTGATTATCTTCAAGTAGTTGTACAAAGGGTTTATCTGTCAATGTACCAGTTTATAAGTACAAAGTATCTTACTCAATATCAATCCTATCATCATTCTACCAACTCCCTCTCACCAACCCAAGCCATTTCTTCAACTTTCCTCATTTCATAGGATATGCATTGAATATTATCACTGCATACTGCCATTACTACCCACTCTTCATTCATTTACACTCCTCCCCTTTACTTTCCCCTGTTATATTTCAATTTCCAGCTTCATTTTGTTGAGCTACAACTCTGCATCTGAAAGCTTAAAAATATTTTTACAACATATATTACCTATCAAATATGTTGCAGATTATTTTTTTACAAATATGTTATTCTAGTTTTTGTTAGTGATATATACCAACATACTATCTTATGCCAAAATTAGTCCATCTTTTTTCTTGTTTCTGATATTTACATTTTGCTTTAAAGTTCCTCCCTGACTCCACAGTTAGAAAACATAATCTCTGTTTCCTCCATATACATTCATAATTTCATTTAAATAACATCAATTTATTTATATTTAAGCTCTAAAATGCTGATGTAATGGCACTACCTTCCCTATTATTTTCATCGAGATAATAATAGTTTTATTTTATTTTTTGTGCTAGTACTGGGGTTTGAAGTCAGGAACTTGCTTTTCTTACTTGGCTTTTTGTTAAAGGCTTGAGGTCTACCTCTTGTATCACACCTTCACTTGTGGCTATTTTCTGCCTAATTGGCAATGAAAACAAGCAGATAGACAAGGTTGGCCCATATAATGCTGTACTATAAGTAAGCATATAGGAGATACATAGTGTAAATGGGATCATTTTTCTTGGTCTTGTTTGAATATTTTCAGTTCTTTACATAATACGTTATGGCTTACATCTTTGCTGTTTTTGTATCATATTGCAGACTATTTATGTGCTGCTGCTATCTTTTGATGGAATTACTTGTACTTTATGAATAGAAAGGAAGTTTTAGAGGGTGCCTTCTTAGAATGAAAATGTAAATGTAAGCCATCTTTCTAGAGATGGTGTTTTGTGTCCTTTTCTTAAATATCTGTAAAGCTTCCCCAATGCTTTGTCTTTAATCAACTTGTCATGAAAAAATATCCAGGCCTTTGTTACCTATAGAAATCTCGGGCTGTCGTTAATGATTTCTCAAAGACACAGTATTAGTATTAGCCAGCAAGAAAGTCCGTAAGACTCTAATCTTCAGAAGACCGGAATTGACCTTGTTTCCAGTGGTAGAATTTTGAAGAGACAACACCCAAGCACAAAGTTCAAGCCCCACAACCGACATAAAATAATAAAATCCGAAGTGTAGCCAGGTGCTAGTGGCGCACTCATGAACAGTCCTCAAAACCTGGAATTAGAGATGTAGCTCAAAGTGGTAGACCACTATCCTCGAAATAAAGAGCTCAGTGACAGCACCCAGGCTGAGTCCAAGCTTCATGACATCAGTGATGAAGAACAACAATCCAAAGACAAAACTAAAACCACAAACAAAAAAACCCATTAAAGTGTACACAGAGGTCATTTTCAAAGCAACACAAATACATGAAGTTTCATGTGCTTTCATTAAAAGTGTTGTAGTATGTGGGTTATGTTTAGATCTATGAGGTTTTTTTTTTTAATTGTATTTTATTTTATTTGAGAACATACTGTACAGAGGGGCTACAATTACATGGGCAGGATAATGCATACATTTCTTACCAAGCATTGCAGCCTCCTCCTTTGTTTACCCTTCACTTCCATTCCCCGCCTCCCCCCTCCCCCCACCCAATTTTACCCCCCTCCCCCCACCCAATTATACCCCCCTCCCCCCCACACCGACATTGTAAAGCTGGTTTTGACATGATATTTTGTACTTCTCATTGTTGCAACAGGTCCACCTGAATCCTTAAACGACTTGTTTGTCCCCATCTCCTCCACATGTTATACTGACATCAAATATAGTGAAAGCAGGGGTTACACTGTGGGGGAGGGACATACAAAGCAACAAAGAAATAATCTTATAAATGCGTTAGAAACACATGCATGAAAGAAACGAAAACATTAAAATACATATTTAAGGGTTCATTTTCCTAACATCACATTATCTGACCTTTTCCGCTTGACTCATACCTATACTAGATATTGCAAATAAGGGAAACCATGGGACCTATGCTTCTTTGGGCCTGGCTTACTTCACTTAATATAATTTTTTCCAAACCTTTCCATTTCCTAACAAATGGGGAAATGTCATTCTTTCTGATGGAGGCATAGAATTCCATTGTGTATATATACCACATTTTCTTGATCCATTCATTTACTGAGGGGCATCTGGGTTGGTTCCATATCTTAGCTATGGTAAATAATGCTGCAATAAACATAGTTGTGCTGGTAGCTTTAGTGTGGTCTTGTTTGTAAACATTTGGGTAAATGCCCAAAAGTGGGATTGCTGGATCATAGGGGAGATCTATGTGAAGTCTTTTGAGGAACCTCCATACTGCTTTCCAAAGTGGTTGAACAAGTTTACATTCCCACCAACAATGAAGTAAGGTTCCTTTCTGTCCACATCCCCTCCAGCATCTGTTGTTGTTAGAGTTCTTGATTTTTGCTGTTCTAACTGGAGTGAGGTGATATCTCAATGTTGTTTTGATTTGCATTTCTTTTATGGCTAGGGATGTTGAACATTTCTTCATGTGTCTATTGGCCATCCTTCTTTCTTCTTCAGAGAAGCTTCTCTTTAAGTCTTTCGCCCACTTATTTATTGGGCAGTTGTTTCTTTGAGGATTTGTTGTTGGAGGGTTTAATTTTTTGAGGTCCAAGTATATTTTAGATATGAGACCCTTGTCCGTTGTATGGCTAGTAAAGATCTTCTCCCAATCGGTGGGCTTTCTATTCATCTTGCTAGCTATGTCATTTGCCCTGCAGAAGCTCTGCAATCTTATGCAATCCCATTTGTCCAACCTTTCTTTGATTTGTTGTGCTTCCGGGTCTCTATTCAGAAAATTTCGACCTGAGCCAAGGAGACCTAGGGTTTCTCCTATTCCATCCTGTAATGTTTTCAGAGTGTCTGCTTTGAGTTCAAGGTCTTTGAACCATTTGGAGTTGATTCGGGTGCAGGGTGATATATAAGGATCTAGCTTTATTTTTCTACATGTAGTTAACCAATTTTGCCAGCACCATTTACTGAAGAGGCTGTCTTTCTTCCATTCTATTGTTTTAGCTTCCTTATCGAAGATTAGATGGCTATAGGTCTGTAGGTTCATTTCTGGGTTTTCTATTCTATTCCATTGGTCCTCAGGTCTGTTCTTATGCCAATACCAAGCTGTTTTGATTACTATGGCTTCATAGTAGAGTTTAAATTTGGTATTGATATTCCTCCAGCAGTGTTCTTTCCATTGAGGAGCGTTTTTGCTATTCGGGGTCTTTTATTGTTCCATATGAATTTTTGGATTGCCTCCTCTATTTCCTTGAAGAATGAGGGTGGAATTTTGATAGGTATCGCGTTGAATTTGTAGATAGCCTTGGGAAGTATTGCCATTTTCACGATGTTAATCTTGCCAATCCAGGAGCATGGGAGGTTTTGCCATTTTTTAAGTTCTGTGTTGATTTCCTTTTTCAAGATTTTAAAGTTTTCATCATAGAGATCCTTCACTTCTTTGGTTAAGTTAATTCCTAGGTATTTTATTTTTTGTGGGGCTATTACAAATGGAGTTGCTTTCCTAATTTCAGCCACACTTTTCTCATTGTTGGCATATAGAAAAGCCATTGATTTTGGGGGGTTAATTTTATAACCTGCTACTTTGCCAAAGTTTTGAATCAGCTTGAGTAATTTGGGAGTGGATTCTATGGGATTCTTTAAATACAAGATCATGTCATCTGCAAAGAGGGAGAGTTTTATTTCTTCTTTCCCTATTTGGATCCCCTTTATGTCTGCATCTTGTCTTATTGTTGTAGCTAGGCATTCTAATACTAGATTGAAGAGAATTGGAGAGAGTGGATATCCTTGTCTTGTTCCTGAGTTAAGAGGAAATGGCTTTAGTTTTTCACCATTGAGTATAATGCTGGCTGTAGGTTTGTCATATACAGCCTTTATTGTATTGAGGAATGTTCCATGGATTCCTAATTTTTCCAGAACCTTCATCATAAAGGGGTGTTGGATCTTGTCAAATGCTTTTTCTGCATCTATTGAGATAACCATGTGGTTCTTATTCTTGCTCCTGTTTATGTGATGAATAATATTAATTGATTTGCGTATATTGAACCAGCTTTGCATCCCTGAAATGAATCCTGTTTGATCATGGTGTATGATTTTTTGGATGAATTGTTGAAGTCGATTGGCCAAAATTTTGTTGAGAAGTTTTGCATCAATGTTCATCAAAGAAATGGGTCTATAGTTCTCTTTCTTTGATGAGTCCCTGCCTGGTTTTGGCATGAGGGTTATGATGGCTTCATAGAATGTGTTCGGTATTGAGCTTTCTCTTTCAATTTCATTGAAGAGTTGGAGGAGTATTGGTGTGAGCTCTGCTTTGAAGGCCTTGTAAAATTCCGCTGTAAAACCATCTGGACCTGGACTTTTCTTAGCTGGGAGGTCTCTTATTGCTGTTTCTATTTCAATGCTTGATATGGGCCTGTTAAGCTGGTTTAACTCATCTTGGTTTAGTTTTGGCATGTCAATATTTGCTAGGAAAAGGTCCATTTCTGTCAAGTTCTCAAACTTATTAGCATAAAGTTTTGAGAAGTATTCCCTTATAATGTTCTGAATCTTGGTTGTTTCCGTGGTGATGTTTCCATTCTCATCTCTGAGTTTATTAATTTGGGTGTGTTCTCTCCTTTTTCTGATAAGGTTTGCTAAGGGTCTGTCAATTTTGTTAAGTTTTTCGAAGAACCAACTCTTTGTTTTGTTGATTCTTTCTATAGTTTTTTTGGATTCTAATTCATTTAATTCTGATTTAATTTTGATTATTTCTTTCCATCTACTGGATTGGGGTTTATCTTGCTGCTCTTTTTCAAGGTGGTTTAGATGTGTCATTAAATTGTTAGTTTCCGATCTCTCCAATTTGTTGATGTAGGAGCTCAGAGCTATAAACTTGCCTCTGAGTACTGCCTTTGCTGTGTCCCAGAGGAGCTGGTAATTTGTGTGTTCATTTTTGTTGAATAGCATGAACATTTGAATTTCCTTTCTAATCTCTTCCATGACCCACTCATGATTCAGGAGGGTGTTGTTCAGCATCCATGTGATACCGGGCTTTCTTTGGTGACTTTTGGTGTTGAGTTCTAATTTTATTCCCTTGTGGTCAGAGAGAATGCAAGGTATAACTTCAATGTTTCTGAATTTAGACAAGTTTGCTTTGTAGCCTAAAATGTGGTCTATTTTAGAAAACGTTCCATGTGCTGCTGAGAAGAACGTGTATTCTGATGCTGCTGGGTGAAATGTTCGGTAAATGTCTGTTAAGTCTAGTTGATCTATGCAGCTGTTTAGATCTGCGGTTTCTCTGTTGAGTTTTTGCCAAGTTGATCTATCTAGTGGGGAGAGTGGTGTGTTAAAATCCCCAACAATTAATGTCTTTGGATCTATATGGGATTTGAGGGAAAGTAGTGTTTCTTTGATAAATTTGGGTGCTCCATTGTTTGGCGAATAGATATTTAGAATTGTAATATCCTCCTGAAGGAG
This sequence comes from Dipodomys merriami, assembly GCF_024711535.1. Lineage (NCBI taxonomy): Eukaryota > Metazoa > Chordata > Mammalia > Rodentia > Heteromyidae > Dipodomys > Dipodomys merriami. The sequence goes on from NW_027202701.1 coordinate 125,820, forward strand.
AGATCCTTTAATTAGTATGTAGCGACCTTCTTTATCTCTTCTCACGAATTTTAATTTGAAGTCTATTTTATCTGATATTAGGATTGCAACTCCCGCCTGTTTATGAGGGCCGTTTGCTTGGTAGATTTTGTTCCAGCCTTTAACCTTGAAAATATGTTTGTTTTTACAGGCGAGATGTGATTCCTGCAGGCAGCAGATAGAAGGGTCTTGTTTTTTAATCCAACTAGACAGTCTATGTCGCTTAATTGGAGAGTTCAGTCCGTTAAGGTTAAGAGATAGGACTGAGAGGTATTTGGGAGTTCCTGCCATGTTATCCACCTTCTTGGGGGCTGTGAAAACTGGGTTCTTCCTAAGGTTCTTGGATTCTCAGTTTGGGTGCAGTTTCTTGGCCTTTGTTGCGTTCTTGTTGGTTTTCTATGTGTAGGACATCTTTAAGAATCTTTTGCAGGGCTGGTTTGGTGGAGATGTATTGTTTCAATTTTTCTTTGCTATGGAAGGTTTTTATTTGGCCTTCAGATATGAAGGAGAGTTTAGCTGGGCACAGCATTCTTGGTTGATAGTTGTTTGTTTTTAGGGCATGGCACACGTCATTCCAGGCTCTTCTTGCTTTGATTGTCTCTGCTGAGAAATCTGAGGTAATTCTAATTGGTTTCCCTTTATAGGTGATTAACCTTTTCTCCTTGACAGCTTTAAGGATCTTTTCCTTGGTCTGGGTTGATCCTGTGTGGATTATAATGTGACGGTGGGATGTCCTATTCTGGTCTGGTCTATTTGGGGTTCTAAAAGCTTCTTCTATCTGAATAGGCCTATCTTTTTGTATGTTTGGGAAGTTCTCTGCTAGGATCCTGTTAAACAAATTTCCTAGACCATTAACTTCTGTTTCTAGGTGCTCCTCTACACCCATTATCCTTAGATTGGGCCTTCTGATGGTGTCTTCCAGGTGTTGGATAGACCTATCATATTTCTTGGACTTGTCTTGGATGGTTGTATGTTCTTTCTCTATAATATCTAGGCTGTCTTCAATCCCTGAGATTCGATCTTCTGCATGGTCTAACCTGCTATCAAGACTCTCTACTTTGTTTTTTATTTCTTTTCCTTCTAATTGGTCAGCTTTGATGGCTTCAAGTTCTTTGTTGAAGCTCTGTTTTAGGTCTTGTATGAATTTCTTTACTTCCTTAATTTGGTGTTCAGTGTTTGTTCTCAAATCACTTAGTTGATTGGTTATGGTTTCTTTGGACTCCCATTCCTTCTGTTGGGTTCCATTCAGCATTCCCTTTGTGGTCTCCCTGACTTCCTTCAGCTCTTTGTTAATGGATTCCATGAATGCCTTTAGTGATCTTTGTGTATTCTCTACCTGGTCTCTTAATTCGTGAATTACTCTTTGATTAGTTTCCTCCCTTCTGTGGGATTCCTGCAGTTCTCTTTGAGTGTTCTCTGCCTGCTCACGCCATTCCTCCCTTTCTCTTTGAGTATTCTCAAGTTGTTCACGCAAATCCTGTATCAGTTTTTGAGAAGCTTCCTCACGCTTATGATATTCCTGTATAAACTTCTGGGATGCCTCCTCTCTCTCCCTATCACACTCATACAGAGTCCTTTGTACATTGTCAAACTTCTCATTTATCATGTTTGCTATTAGTGTTTGTAGAGCTATTTGGGAACTCTCCTCTGGATTATTCTTTATCTGTTCTAATCCCTGATTATCCAGGTTGGGAATTGAGATACCCGAATTTGCCATTTTTCTTGTGTTTTTCCGGCTTACTCGGCCCATTTGAGATAAAGATTGCACCAGTTTTGTGCTAGAACAATATCTTAAGGCAACCATCAACCAAAGTTTGCATTTGTACAGTCAATAGTCTACAGATACAATCTAGTTCAACAGATACATCTATTCAACATCAAACGAGTATATGTTAAAGGACTTCGAACCGCAGAAAAGAATTTGGAAAACCAGAAATTATTAGGATTAGGGAGAGATGTGGGTAAAAAATAGGAATAGATTGGTGTGGGGAGGCACAGGGAGAGTTAACTATGTCCTAATCACAGTGCAGGAAATGGGTTGGGTAGAATGCAAGTAGAGAGAGAGAGAAAAAGAAGAGACGGAAAGGGGAATAAAGAGAGACCAGAAAAAGAATAGAAACGTAAAAATTAATGTTATTATAGAGCTTAAAAGACCGTCTATTTAGAGAGGAATGTGAATATGTTCAGAGAAGGGGAGGGACATAGAGGAGATGTGAAAAGCTTTAAGGATGGGAAAGGGAGAAGAAAAGATCAGAAGTTCAGTAGAGCTAGATAAAAAACAAAAAGATAATTAAGAAAGAAAGAAAAAGAGAAAGAAGACAAGAAAAGAAAGGAAAACTCTTATTCACGTATTCCTAAAATAAAAATTATAAGATGAGAAAAAAAAAAGTTACTGGAAAACAATTATTTTTTCAGAAGAGGCAAAAATTAAAGATTAATAAAAGTTTTATAAGGGAAAAATATATATATATATATATATATATATATATATATATATATGGTAACAAAAAACAAAAAACAAGCCAAAAAAAAGAAAAGAAGAAGAAGAAGAAGAAAAAAAGAAAAAGAAAAAAAAAGTCTTTTGATTTTTTTTTTTGGGGGGGGAGGAGTGGGAAGAATCCTGTATCTCCCTTTTGTCTGCCACCAGTCTCTTGTTGGAGTCTCTGGTCAGCTTGAGGAACTGTGGCTTGATTGGTTTCTTAAGTCGGTTGGTTGGAAGAGGCAGAAAAATGCTCTGCTTTACCCAAGATTTTGAGATTCCCCCTTCCAGGTTAGTTTTCTGGGAGGGTGGTCTGCTTTGAGAGTCACAAAAGAGGGGGATGTGGTGATGAGGCTAGGTTCTGGGTAGAGTTGAGGCCTTTCAACAAACAGTAGCTTTTCCCTGGGGCTATTTTGTGATAAAGCTCACAGTGCCCAGCCTGGAGCCATTCGCAGGGTTTCTGTTTTTCAATTGATTGTGGTGGCTGCTAGAGGGAGGGGCAGCCTCTGGCTCTGGTTACCCAGTGAGGCAAGGCACTCCGATGGCTGGCGCCTGAGCTGGGTGACTTTTCCCTGGATGGAGCTGAGTCTGGCAGGTCACTTCGCCGTTAAGTTCTTGTGACCTGCTAAATGACTCATTTTATTCCAAGGCCTGAGCTGGAGCTAGAAGCTCCTCCGAGCTTTGTCGGTATCCAAGATGGAGATCACCGGTGCTGGGGGGGGGAGGGGTGGCCTTCCCTCCTCTGCTCCCTGAGGAGTGAGGACTTCGGGCTTGTACTCACGCCGAGTCTTGGATCCTGGGTCGTCTCTGGTCTGCAAACAGCAGGATGAAGATGTTTGCTTCTTGTCGGTTCTTGTTGGTGTTGAGTAGAATCCGCTCGTCCGCTGCGTCTGGCTCCTTCATCTCCGGCTCTCTGTGTCTCAGGTATGACTCCGCGGCGGTGGTTGCCGCCGCGACCCCGCCGCCGCCGGAGAGGCAACTGATGCGTTTCCTTGGCTTCCCCTCTCTTGTCTAACTCTCTGTCCTGTGATGGCACACTTGGTGTGATTCTCTGGCTTAGGACTGTTTACTGGAACTCTAAAACTACTTTCTATGCGAGAGCTTGTTCAGATTCCAGCTTCTCCTCCGCCATCTTCCCGGAACTCTTCTGAGGTTTTTTTTTTTTTTAACTTGGCATATTTAAAAATATTTTTATAATTATATAGTTGATGTACAGAATGGTTACAATTTCATAAGGCAATTAATGAGTCCATTTCTTTTGGACAATATCAGCCCTTCCTCTGCTCCCTCCCAATTTTCCCAAGCCACGTTTTAAAACTACAAGTGCCAACTCCTAGGACATCATTTATTGTAAAATTATTTACTGTGTCAAAATCACCTGACATTTTTCTTCAGTGAAAAAAAAAATTGGTCTAGAGGTTTCAGGAGGAATTAAAAACTTTTTAAAAAAAATTAATTATATATTGAAGATTTTTATACATACTAATGTTTCTTGAAACTAGATTTTGCAGATGTGATGTTTCCTTTGTAGTTTTCCCCCCTGCCAGATTCTATTGTGCACCATTTTAGTTGGTTTCTTTCTTGGTTTTTATTTATATAGGCCATTTCTTTTTTTTTTAATATTTTTTGGCATTTTAATTAATTTATTTATTTTTGGGTCCAGTCGTGGGGCCTGAACTCTGGGCCTGGGCGCTGTCCCTCAGCTCTTCAGCTCAAGGCTAGCACTCTACCACTTGAGCCACAGTGCCACTTCCGTGTTTTTTTTCTTTTTGCTTATGTGGTGCTGAGGAATCGAACCCAGGACCTCATGCATGCAAGGCAAGCGCTCTACCACTGAGCCACCTTCCCAGCCCTATATAGGCCATTTCTTTCAGTAATTATCACTGTAAATTAATTATACAAAGAGTAGTTCTTGTTGTTGTTGTTTTGTTTTGTTTTGTGCTAGAGATCTAACCCAGAACCTCACATGGTCTATCAAGACCTGTAACATCCATATCCTTTTTTTTTTTTTTTGAGACAAAAAATTTTACTGTAGAGATGGCTTTGAACTTGCAGTCCCCTTGCTTCTGCCTCCACAGTGCTGAGTATTACCATTCCCCATTATACATAGCTTTAAAAAATTACTTTATTGATGTTTTAGATGTGATATACAATGAGGTTACATTTACATATGTCAGGTGATAAGTACATTTCTTTCCTTTTCCTTAGTATCATCTGTTCCCTCATTCTCTCTTTCCTTTCTTTCCATCTCCTCCACGAGTTGCTTGGTTCACTTACATCAATGTCCAATGCAGTTGATGAGCCCCACTGCTATCTATTTTTACTTGTCTTCCACTGATTCTGTGCTCTGTCCCCACCTTTTTTCACATATGCATGTGAATACACCATATATGAGGTAAAAAAATAGAGTAATCTAAAAATGATAAGACAAATTAAGAAAAAGTTCTTTGTTTTCTTTGGAGTTCTTTTCAATATGTGTATGATTTTATATATATGTCTATGATTTATATATATATATGAAGAGCTGCTTGTGTATTACATTTTGGTGCTTTTCTCCTAAGGCTATCCTCTTTTGGTCTCACTATATATCTGTGTCTAGAACCCTGTATACTTGATCATATCTTGTTGTGCTTTAAATCTAACATCTGCATATCAGAGAGAACATGCACCTTTTTTGTTGTTGTTGTTGGTCATGAGGCTTGAACTTTGGGCTTGGTCGCTGTCCCTCAGCTCTTCAGCTCAAGGCGAGTGCTCTACCACTTGAGCTACAGTGCCACTTCCATTTTTCTAGTGGTTTATTGGAGATAGGAGTCTCACAGTCTTTCCTGCCCGGGCTGGCTTTGAACTGTGATCCTCCTGAGTAGCTAGGATTACAGGCGTGAGCCACTGACGCCCAGCTCATGCACCTTTTGTCTCCATAATCTTGGCTTACCTTGCTCAACATGATTTGTTCTAGTTACATCCATTCCCCTACAAATGCCATTATTTTATCCTTTGTAATGGCTGTTTAAAATTCCATTGGCTATAGGTACCACATTTTTTGTATCCATTCATCTGTTGTGGGACATCTGAGTGCTTCTTGTGGGAGGTTGTGAATATTGCAGCAATGAACTTGGATGTGCAGGTATCCTGTTCATATTCTGGTTCATGATGCTCAGAATAAATGCCTAGGAGTGGTATGGCTGGATTTTGGGAAGGTCTATGTTTAGTTTTTTGAGGAACCTCCAGACTGCTTTCCAGAGTGGTTGTATTAGTTTACACCTTCCAGTAGTGCAATAGGTTCCTTTTTCTCCACATCCCCGCCAGCATTTGTTTTTGTCTGAATTCAGAATATTGGCCAGTCTAACTGGGGTGAGATGGTATCTCAGGACTGTTTTGATTTAAATCTCCTTTATGGCCAGGGATGACAGTTTCTTTGCCATTTTTACCTTGTATTCTAAGAAACCTCCTTTGAGGTCCATTGCCCATTTAGTGATTGGTTTATTAGACTTGGGAGGGGCTTAGTTTCTTGAGTTCCCTGTTTATATGGAATATTAGGCCTTGTCTGATGTATTGCTGGTAGTGATTTTTCCCAATTGATTGGCTGTCTTCCTTGTTTAGTACCTATGTCTTTTCATTTGTCGAGTCTTTCTCCAATCTGTAGTTCCCCTGGGATTTGATTTAGGAAATTCCTGCCTGAGCCTATAAGTTCTAAAGTCTCTCCTACACTGTCTTACAGTAGTTTCAGAGTTTTGAGTCTGAGGTTGAGGTCTTTAATCCATTTTGAATTGATGTTTGTGCATGTTGACAAACATGCATGTGGCTTCCTGGTTTTTCCAGCACCAATAGTTGAAGAGGCTATGTTTTCCCTACTGTATGTATTTGGATCCATTGTTGAATATCAGATAACTGAAAGTATGTGGTGTTACTTCTAGGTCTTCTAATCTCATTGGTCTTTGGTTCTATTTTGGTACTAATACCAAGCTGTTTTTATTATCATGGCTCCTTGTAGAACTTGAATTTCTTTGCCTATTTTAGGTCTTTTGTTGTTCCACATGAATTTTTTTATTTGTTTTCTCTATTTCAGTAAAGAACACCATTGGGATTTTGGTGGGGATTTCATTTAATGTTTATATTATTGGGCCATTTTTTTTTCATTTTTTTTTTGGTTGGTCATGGGGCTTGAACTCGGGGCCTTGGTCCTGCCTGAGCTGGCTTTGAACTGTGATCCTCAGATCTCAGCCTCCTGAGTAGCTAGGATTACAAGTGTGAGCTACTGGTGCTTGGCAGTATAGCCTTTTTCACAATATTGATTGTACCTCTCCAAGAACATGAGAGGTCTTTCACTTTCCTAGTGTCTGATTTCTTTTTTAGATGTATATAGTTTTTACTAAATAGATCTTTTACATCTTTGGTTAGGTTAATTCCTATATATATATATTTGAGGCTATTGCAAATTGTGTTGTTTTCATGATTTCCCTTTCTGCTTGAACATTGTTGGCATACACAAAGGTTGCTCATTTTTGTGGATTAATTTTGTATTCTGCTACTTTGCTGAAGTGGTCTATTATGAGTTTGGGAGTGGAGTATTTGGGGTCCTTCAGATATAACAGCATGTCATCTGCAAATAAGGATAGTTTCATTTCTTCTGTCCTTATGTGGATCCCTTGAATGTGCTTTTCTTGCCTTACTTCTCTGGCTAAGGATCCTGTAACCATATTGAAGCAGAATGGAGAAAGTGGGCATCTATGCATTGTTTCTGATTTTAGGGAAAATGGTTCTAGTTTTTCCCCATGTAGTATTCTTTTGGCTGTTGGTCTATGATATGTTACTTTTGTTGCTTTAAAGAATTTTCCTTCTGTTCTTTGAATATAAGTGCCTTATATTCTTTGAATAGGAGTGGATGGATTTTGTCAAAGGCTGTTTGTACATCGGTTGAGATGATCATGTGGTTCTTGATCTTGGCTCTGTTGATGTGCTGAATTGCATTTATGGATTTGCATATGTGGCATGTAGGTATGTATGTATATATCTTGTGTATGTATCTTGCATCTGTGGGATGAAGCCTACTTTGTAATTTTTCATGTGGCATCCCAGATCTTGTTGGTTTGTCTCCCCTCCTCCTCCTCCTCCTCCTCCTCCTCCTCCTCCTCCTCCTCCTCCTCCTCCTCCTCCTCCTCCTCCTCCTCCTTCTCCTCCTCCTTCTTCATTTTTGGTAACCTCACAAGTGGTCTGTCAATTTAATCACTTTTTAAAGAAGAAGCTTTTTGTTGTATTAATTTCAGGTATATTTAAAAAATTTCTATCTCGATTTCTGCCATAACCTTTTTTAACATCTCTCTCCATGTAGCTTTAGATTTAACTTTTTTCTTCCTTTTCTAGCAATTTTAATTATATCATGAGATTATTTACTTGAGCTGCTTCTGTTTTCTTTATGCTTAGGTCTTTCCCTTCAGCACTGTTATTGCCGTATCCCAGAGGTGCTGTTGTGATGTGTTTCCATTTTCATTGAATTGGAAGAACTTTCTAATTTCTTCTGTGACCCAGGTGTTACTCAGTAGTGTGCTGTTCAGCCTCCCTGTATTTGACTAATTTCTACAGTATGCTTTGTTCTTACAAACTAGTTTAATTCCACTATGGTCTAATAGGATGCAAGGGATTATGTCAATTCTCTTTATTTGTTTAGGTTCTTTATGTGAACTATAAAATTATCTATTTTGGAGAATGTTCCACAAGCTACTGAGAAGAGGTTATGGTGTCATTTAGTTCAGAGGCTTCTTGGCTTGTTTTGTTTGATTGACCTGTCCTTTGGTGAGAATGGAGTGTGAAACTCTCCCACTATTATTTTGTTTGGGTCTTTCTTGTTCTGTAAATCCAAGAGTTTTTGTTTAACACATTTAGATGCGCTATTGTTTGGTGCACAGACATTGACCACTATGATTTTCTCTTTATGGATCATTCCCTTTATTAATATGTAGGGACCTACATTGTCTTTTTGTACTGATTTTAATGAGAAGTCTGTTTTTTATCAGATATCCATATGGTGACTACTGCCTTCTTACAGGGTACATTTGGGTGGAAGATCTTTTCAATAACATGACTTGGAGTTTGTTTTTACTTTGGCTGTGAGATGGGTCTCTTGGAGACAATAAATTAATAGATCTTGTTTTCTTTCTTTTTTTGCTATTTATTTATTTATATTGTGAAAATACTGTACAGAGGGGTTACAATTACATGGGCAAAGTAATGAGTACATTTATTATCAAGTATTGTTGCCTCCTCCTTTGTTTCCCCTTCCCATCCCTTCCCATTCCTTCCCATCTCCCCTCACCCCCTAACTCCCCCATGGATCTTCTTTTCTGAGCCAGTCTGTAGTTCTTTTTCTTTTGATTGGAGAATTTGAGTGTGTTAATGTTTAGGATTATTAGAGAGAGATGTGTTATGTTATCTGCCATTTTCTTGTTTTCTTGTTGCTTCTTTCCTTTCCCTGCGCTTACTAAATTGATCTTCTAGTGATTTCTGTCTGATATGATTCCCTGATCTTAATTGTTTTCTTCAGATTGTATTCTTCTTTTATTATTTTTTGCAGTGTGGGTTTAGTGTTCATGAATTTCTTTAATTTTTGTCATGAAAGGTTTTCATTTCGATAGCTTCTCTGGGTACACCAATTTGAGTAGGCAGTTGTTGGAAACTACATTATCAGGCTCTTTGCATTGAGGGTTTATGTGGAAAGGTCCTCAGCGATTTTGATTTTTCCATTGTAATGTAATTCCTTCTTTGATTTTGTGGCATTTAAAATCAGTTCCTTGCTACTCAGGTCTAATGGTTTTACTATGATATGTATAGAAGTGTTCTAGGATCGTGTCTACTAGGTGTTCTATATGCTTCTGTTATGCAGGTGAGATTTTCTCTCTTAAGACTGGGGAAATTTTCTGTAATGATCTTATTGAATAGGTGTTCCATAACTCTTTTGAAATTTTTCCATCTCACCTATCCCAATTTATATGTTGATTTGAGTTCTTGGCTTTTTCTGCCAATTCTTGGATTTCCTTTTGGTAATTTTTGAGTTCTTTTTTCCATACCTATTAATTGCTGTTCCAGATTCTCTGTTTTATCCTCAACTCCTGATATTCTATTTTCCATCTCACTTATTATGTTACCTATAGCTTCCATTATGGTTTGCATTGTGGAAATTGACAACTTATGGTTCCTATATCAGGTCTCATTGTTAATTCTATCTTTTAATGAGGTATATACTGTGTCTATTTTTGTCTGTATCTTTTTTGAAGTGTTGGAAGTTCTTTGATATTTCTTTTTGTGTTCTTGAAATTGCTTTTCCATCTTCCCTTTTATTTCATTGGCCAATTTGGCCATCATTTCTTTACTGGTTTCTTTGTCCTCCATTTCTTCTTCCTTGTTACTGTAGTTCTTTCCTGGATTGCTGCTGGCTTTTGGATTTGGTTTGTTTTCTTTACTGTCCATGACTCTTGTAATCTTTCCTTTTGGTATATGCATTTGGGTTCAGGGATTGTCGGTGCTGTAGTCTAATCTTTGTCTGTTGGCCCAATTTTTGCCTGTCAGGTACCAACAGCCTTCACTTTGCCTGGGCTGGTTTACACTGGGTAGGGTAACTGAAGCAGGGTCCCCAAGCTGGCTAGCACCTGTGTGCATAATCAGCCCTGGGATAACTGAAAGGAGCTTGGTCTGGTCTGCAGCAGGGACTGAAGTTAGCTTCAGGAGTCTGGGTTAGGCATTGGCTTCAGAAGGATTGGGGTCCTCACTGTGCACAGGGCTTTTTTTGTGCCTTGGCCCTGGGTTGGTTCTCTTCCAACAAGTGACCAGCAGTTGGTCTGGTGCATCTTGTATGTGTTTACATGTGCTCTGCCTGTTGCTCATACATTTACTCTTTTTGCAGTTCCAGACAGGGACCAGTGGGTCCTGGCAGGGTTCAGTGCTGCAGCTACCAACAAGGGTGTGCTCTGTTGGTGGACAGCATGTACCTGTGATTTGACCTGCAAATGTTTAATGGGCCTGCAGTTCTCGTCAGGGTTTGGCACCTAGGCAGCTTGCACTCCTGTATAGGGCTGGTGCATGCATTCACTTGGCTGTTCCTGGTGGAAATGCTCTACAGGTGGCTGGTTAGCACACATGTTTGTGTTTTCTGACAGGAGAGCCCTCTACCAGTGCCTGTCTTGTCTGTTAGGGAGGGCCGAGATTTGGACTACTCTGGGATGAGGGGGCATGTCCCTGTGGGTGAGTGAACGTTGGTTCTCACACTGACCTTTCTCTGGATAGCCAGTGCTATGGGGGATACAGGGTCCTAGCACCTGTCTAGTTGGAGTTCCTGTAGCCTTCCACTGGAAGCCAGCAGTTGGGGTGGTGGGAATATGGAAGGGCTCAGGCCTCTTTGTGTGCTTCAAGTGTGCTGTTCCTTCTTAGCAGGGAGAGAGGTCCAGATCAACCTCTGTGGGTCACTAACCAGTGCTGCAGTACTGGTCTCCTGTGTGGGGCGAGTGGCTCCAGCCTGATACTTACTGATCCTAGAACTGGTTTTGGCTGACTGTCAGTGCTGTGGCAGATTTCTGTATCTATTGTTGCAGATTTCAGGTTGGTAGGCCACTATGTTCCTTCATATCAATTGTGGGCTGAGCAGTGGGGCAGTGGGAGCTGTCTCTGACTGGGTGTTGCTGTGCCTGGTCTCTGGTCTTGGTCTCTGCCTGGTCTGTGTCCAGTGCTATGGGAGTTTTCTGTGTCTGCCTTTTGAGATTGGCTGGTGTTCCTGAAGACACAAGCAGTGGGCCCCTTTCAATGCTTAACAGCACTGCCATGAGGGGTCAGGGGGTGGACTTTGAGATTTTCCATCTTTGTGTGTGCAAATTCCTGTGATTCTCTGCATGTTTGTTTATTCGTTATTGTCTATTTCTTGGGGGAACTGCATATGGGACCCTAAGTCTATTTGGTTAGAGAGAACTAGGGCCATTCTCTATTGCTTCAGTGCCATTTTTATACATTCAAAACTTAATTTCAGTAGTAAATACATGATTATCTAGGTTATTCTTTAAGTAATATGAGTCTTTCAAAGGATTGTTTTAATTTCATTGTTGACCTTATAGTCATCTCTTTTTGTTGTATGAGAACCATTTTTTAAAATTTTGGGTCTGGTCGTTGGGCCTGAACTCTAGGCCGGGGCGCTGTCCCTCAGCTCTTCAGCTCAAGGTTAGCGCTCTACCACTTGAGCCACAGCACCACTTCCAGATTTTTTTCTTTTTGCTTATGTGGTGCTGAGGAATAGAACACAGGGCCTCATGCATGCAGGCAAGCACTCTACCACTGAGCCACCTTCCCAGCCCCATATGAGAACCATTTTAGACAACTATAACATCTTATACTTCTCCAAGGATTATTATTTCTTTTGCCTGTAGCAGTTTAGATATGATAAAGAACAGAAAAGGAGAAGTACAGTTTATCATATTTACTTAATGTTCCAGGGCAGGGGGTTGTGTTTTGTCAGTCAATCTGCATCAGAGGTTGGCCCGGTAAATTCCTTAGCTTCTTTGAACTTCTGTCTCCTCTTCTACCAAGTGGGAGAAGTTAATGCCTACAATTCAAAAGAAGCCATTGAGAGAAGGTGCTGAAATCATCCTAAATTCTACTAAATAATGGCTGTTATGATCAATAAAGTTAATGATACACATTCTTTCTGGGACAGGGGGTGAAATGTCAGACAGACAGGAAAATATCAATCTGCCTTTATTTCCCCTTTTGGCTGGAAAAATGGAGCAAGCCTTGCTGTAGTTAGAACCCTCAGAAGAATCTGGATCATGCTAAGCAGATGATCTGCTCAGGGATACAGGCAGCAAACTCCACTGATCCATATGGGTGAGTGGAGATGAAGTTCCAGGAAATGTAGCGCCCCCTTTCCCCTGCCCCCCCAATCACCTTTCTGGCCTTTCAAATGGTGGGAAGTTGGAGGCATAGAAATGGAGGGACAAAGGGTGAACCAATGCTGTAACAGTACTCAATGGACACTTTTAAATGAACTATCCAACTTACTGGTGGAGATGGGAGTGGAGGAAACACTGCAAGAGAGCATGGGAAGGGGTGACCACTGGCTAAGAAGAATTGTCCTCATGACTTGACTTATGGAACTGTAACCCCTCTGTGCATCATTTATTTTATAATAACAAGGATGTTTTTTTCTTTTTTTGTCAGTCATGGGGCTTGAACTCTGGGCCTGGGCGCTGTCCCTCAGCTCTTCAGCTCAAGGCTAGCGCTCTACCACTTGAGCTACAGCGCTACTTCCGGTTTTCGGGTGGTTTATTGGAGATAGGAGTCTCACAGACTTTCCTGCCCCGGCTTGCTTTGAACCGAGATCCTCAGATCTCAGCCCCCTGAGTAGCTAGTATTACAGTTGTGAGCCACCAGCTCCCAGCTAGAATGACATTTTTTAATGGTAGCAATTTTCAACTCCAGCTATCTATTCCTCCAGATGCAGAATGAAACCATCTATTCTTTAAATGTTGAAAACTAATTTGTGTGTGGTAGTGGGCACTGAAACTTGAACTCAGGGTTTCATGCTCTGATTTAGCTTTTTAAAAAATTCAAGATTGGTGCTCTACCAACTTGAACCACACCTCTTCCTCTGTCTTTTTTGCTGATTAATTGGAGATAAGAGCCTCTCCAGTTGGTCTGCTCAGGCTGGCTTTGAACCTTGATCCTCAGATCTCAGCCTCTTGAGTATCTGGGATGACATGTGTGAGCCACAGGCACCAGACCTGACAAACTAATTTGAAAGTCTAAAATCTTCTGTGGGTCAAGCAAAACCGTCTGTGGGTACCAATCTGGGGGATCTATAGCACAATATAATATCATCATAATATTGTCTCTTTTAAACACACACACACACACACACACACACACACACACACAAACACACACACACACACACACAAACGAAGGCAGAGAGACTCATGTGGATGAAATAATCATGGAGTTTTCTCCTTGATCTCTTTGCTACTCTACATTTGGCAATGGTCAAGGCTCTTAGTCTAGTTGCCTATGTTCTGCATTTGTGTATTTTCTGTCCCGCTAAACTCTTCAAGAATCATTTCCAATGCAGTTTATGCCCAGTGTTTACTGGCAATTATCATAGTTCAAAGTGAGACATGCAGCTCAATTCTAACATGTTGAGGGAGCGACAGGCATGGGGTGACCAAACAACTCGAGCCCCCAAGCAGGAGAGAGATCCAGTCTGAGCAACAACCTTTTGCTGATGACCTCCTTCTAAACAGCAACAGCATATGATCATGCTTCTCTGCTTATGAAAATAGTACTGTTTGGGACCAAAATACACTTTCAGATAGGAAAAAGAATACAGTGTATCGAGCACTGTTAGAGGCAGGGCCTAGACCAGAGACTTCCCATGAGTTATCTTTGCAATCACCCTGTGAGGTAAACGTTATCTTTGTTCCCATTAGGTAGACCAGAAAACTGAAGAACAGGCAAACATTATCTCAAGATTTGTGATGCTGGAAAGGAGTAGAGACAGAAGGAATGAGTCAGCCTGATGCAGAAACCAATGTGGTTCCCCATCCCACGTGTCTGCCATCTTTGGAGCAGCGAAAGAGACGTGTGGTCACACGGTCACATGATCTTCTGGTCATGTAATTATGTGGTCTCCTTCCTGACGATGTGGAGGATAGATCAACAGAAAGCATCAGCTGACTTGTGCCAACTTTGTCTGTGAAACAAGATTAGGCAGGTGACCTATTCCAGGATTCAGGCAGCATGGATTCTGGAGCAAAATTCCATGGAAGGAATTTGGGGACTATATTTCTCAGTACTTGCCTCAGTCCTTGGTATTTCTTCCTTTGACTCTCCTGGGAGTCTGGCCTCAAAGGGCATGCCCAAATCCCCCCTATGGCAAGAAAGAAGGGCCAGCATTGGACTTGTGCTTATGATATTACAGGATTATGAATGAATTAATGCATTAGGGAATGAATGAAATGATATAAACACATGGTAAATTGGTTCCAACTCTCCAGTGACATTTGACACATAAGCGAAGATTTCAAAGAGAAGCTTTTCAATTTTAAGCTTAAAATATAATCAGCAGAGCCAGGAGCCTGTGGCTCACTGCTGTCATCCTAACTACTCAGGAGGCTGAGATCTAAGGATCGCAGTTCAAAGCCAGCTTGGGTAGGAAAGCCTGTGAGACTCTTCTTTTTAATTAACTACCAAAAGAAACCACCAGGGCTGGGAAGGTGGTTCAGTGGTTGAGCGCTTGCCTTGCATGCCTGAGGCTCTGGGTTCAATTCCTAAGCACAACATAAGCAAAAAGAAAAAAAGCCAGAAAGTGGCACTGTGGCTCAAGTGGTAGAGCGCTAGCCTTGAGCTGAAGAGCTGAGGGACAGCACCCAGGCCCAGAGTTCAGGCCCCATGACAGGACCCCCCCCAAAAAAAAATTTAACAAAAGAAACCACCAGAATTGGAGCTGTGACTCAAGTGGTAGAGTGCCAGCCTTGAGCAAAAAATAATTCAGAGACAGTGTCCAGGACTGGTACAAAAAGGAAAAGCAAGAAAACAAAACAAAACAAAAAAAAAAACAACCAATAATAAGCAGAAAGCCCACAAGGGTGAAAACAAAGATTGGGTGAAAAAATCTTTTCACTGCTAACAAAGCAATTGTTCCCAGAGAAGGATAAATGAGTAGATAAATCTATTGGGAGCTTCTATTCTGGATGCTTGGGTCTCTGCAGAGAACAGAAACTTTAGAAGAAGAAAAAGTAAAGAAAGATGGAGAAGGAAGTAGGAGGCGGGCTTCACTCTGAAGCTTCACCTCTTCCTCTTCCTCCCTGTCACTCTAATGCCTTCCTCCGAGTCCATTCATTCCCAGGACCTAGGTTTGCTCAGATAAGGGATTTGCAGAGAAAGAACTCTCCCTATCTCTCCCCTGAAGAAGAAAAGTTCTACCCACTTTCCTCTCTGCCAGTGTCCCAGATGTGATCTGCTTGACAAACAAAAATACACAGTGAATTTTTAAAAAGGGCAGTGGCAGCCCAGAGAATTTTTCTCAGCCAGGGCTTGTTTTCTAAATTCCTCTTATCAATGATTGGCTCAGGAATTGGCCAGGTGATGCAGTTCTGGCCAATGAGGGAATGCATGTCAAGGGTGTAAGGGAGGAGGGGAGAAGTTTCCTGTCTCTGTGAAGCAACAGCAGACAATGTCTCCTAGAGCAAGTCCACCCATCTTATTCCCAAAGATGGACTTAATATGTTGAATAGATATGCCAAAATAAACCATGATGCATCCCCACCCAGCTACTCTCTGCGTCTTATCTTGACACATCCTTCCTTCTGTACCTGCACGTGGTATATATCTGATGTTGTTTATTTAAATTCATTTGTGCCACAGGGTTCTGTTCATGGTAGCCAGAAGCCTCCAAAGTGATGAAACAACTCCTTTCCCCTCCATTCCACATGGATCCACTCACTGGCCCTAAAAGTGTGGGTAGCAGGGCTATCACCAAAGACTGTGAACAACAGAAGTGGTACCAAAAAAAAAAAAGGAGGAAAGTGATAAAGCAGCATTGGGGGGAGGGGTGCGGCTATGCTCTGAGCCTCCCTCTCAAATTGAGAAAATGGTGAGTCTTTCCAATTTTGTATTCCAAGACAAGTTCCAGGTAAGCCTCTAGCAGGGGACAAATCTTCATCACAATGGACAGAGCTCTCTGAAGGAATGACTGAAGAGCTTCCAGCAGCTCTGCTGTACCCACTGAATAGCCCGGAGTCTGTGAATCACTGTCTCCACATGATTTCTTCTATTACTCATAGATGCAAAGGTTGAGGCAAGACTGGTCACGATTTTGCTTGAAATGTGTCCCCAAAGTGTCTGGTGGTTACATTTTGTTTTTTCTACCTTAGGCCTGAGTAAATGAGCTGTGATTCGAGACCAGAGGTAGTAGCCCCATCAGACTGTTGGTGTGAGCTAGTGATAATCCTTGCATTGTTAAAGCAGTGTTCAAAAGAAGAGGAAGGAAGAAGAGTAGGTCCAGAGATCCTAGGATCCACAAAGTCTAAGAAGTTTCTTGTCTGTGCTTCTTAGTGGATTAACTTTGTTGGTCCTGACTAATAGCCTACGTTCATCTGTCATAAGCAACCATCAAAGATAAATAAAGCCAGGTGCCAGTGCCTCACACCTGTAATCCTAGCTACTCAGGAAGCTGAGATCTGAGGGTCACAGTTCAGAGCCAGCCTAGGCTGGCATATCTTCCATAAACCACCAGAAAACCAGAAGTGGCACTGTGGCTCAAGTGGTAGAGCACTTGGCTTTAGCTGAAATGCTGAGGGACAGTGTTCAGGCCCAGAGTTCAAGCCCCACAACCGGCCAAAAAAAGAGATAAATGAAAGAGTCCTGTGTGCTGAAATGAAAGCAAAAATGTTAAGCAAAAATTGAAGAGGTCTGCACACACCATGAGTGGCCTAATTACTGTTGTGTTAAAATACTGGGGGAGAAAGAATTTATTAGATTCATCCAAATAAAATGTTGAAGTAAGCACTCAGGAATCTTAACAACGATCATCTCTGAGGGAAATGAGATGCCATAACATAGAGATGCAGAGAAAGCCTTGTCTTTTTTGTCAGTACTAGGATTTGAACTCAGGATCTTGCACTTGCTCTTGGCTTTTTTGTTTCTTTTGCTCAAAGTTGGCACTCTACCACTTGAGCCACAGGGCCACTTCATATTATGTAAACAATGCCTACTCTGTCTGTGGTGGAGGCTGTGTGACTCTGATAATGTCACACACCTTATCTGGGCCTCATGTACTTACTTCTAAGGTTAAATGATTGCCTGGATCAGGTGTCATAAATGATTGGGCCATCAAGTATTAAAATGGCTAGACAGGTCAAGAGGTCTGGAACTAGAGAGCTCTGGGCAAGTGCAAAGCAAGGTGTATACTCATTCATATGTACGCACACATATGCACACACATGCATGCATGCACAAACACACACACACACAAACCAATTTCTCATAGTATACTACTGAAGACGTATAAGGATCAATATTGGCTTGAAATGTGACTTAATGATAGAGTGCTTGCCTATCATGCATGAAGTCCTGGGTTCAATTCCTCAGTACCACATAAATAGAAAAGCCGGAAGTGGTGCCATGGCTCAAGTGGTAGCATGCTAGCTTTGATCAAAAGAAGCTCAGGGACAGTGTCCTAAGTTCAAGCCCCAGGACTGGCAAAAAAAGACCAATGTTATCAAAAAATCTGGTGTCCCAGAGGAGCTAGAAACACATGTGAATTGCATGTGAAAATATCTCATTTTTAAGTCAGGCACCTGGCTCATGCCTGTAATCCTACCTACTCAGGAGGCTGAGATCTGAGGACCATGATTCAAAGCCATCCTGAAAATTCATGAGACTCTCATCTCCAATTAACCAAAAGGCTGGAGGTAGACTTGAGGCTCAAGTGATAGAGCAGCAGCCCGGAGCACAAAAACTCAGGGACAGCACCCAAGCTCCAAGCTTAAGTTCCAGGAACAATTCGCTGGTACTAAACCAAACCCATCTAACAAGTCATCTACCTACAGGCTGCCTATAGCTACCTCTCACTAAACAGTCATTGTAAGCTGGGCACTGGTTGCTCATGCCTGTAATCCAAGCTACTCAGGAAACTGAGATCTGAGGCTCAAGGTTCAAAGCTAGCCTAGGCAGGAAAATTTGTAAGACTCTTATCTCCAATTTACACCAAAATGATGGGAGTGGAGCTATGGCTCATGTAGTAGAGTGCTAGCCTAAAGATCAATATCCAGGCCCTGAGTTCAATCCCCACTTACAGCCCCCCAAAAAAGTGATTGTGGATACTGGAAGTCCAAAGCATTGAAGCCCTGATGGAGATACAGAACTCCATCTTCCAGAAAGTTCTAGCTTCACTAGCCCCCTCCACCAAAAGCTTACATTCCTTTTCCCACTGGTGTCTCCTCCTCCCCCAGACAAATGAGAGCTGGCAGAAGACCCTTGGGATAAAAATTCTGAGCAAAGCCAAGCATGGGTGGCTCACACTTTTAATCTGAGCTGAGATCTGATGATCGTAGTTCAAAGCCCAGGTTAGAAAAAAGCCTGTCATATGACCATATAATATGATGCTAAGTGAAATTAACTCCGCCTCCCCCCCCCAAGATAGGGAAAAAAGAGGTTTTATCTTTCTTGCTGTTATTTTAATGTATGTGTAATGTACTATGTGATTTTGTTGTTTGTTTTGTCTGTTCTTTCCCCATTGGTATAACCCCTGGTTCACTGATTGTAGTGCCCTGCATCTTGTATATACAATTTTCTAATTTGGGGAAGGGAAGGGAAATAACAAAATGCTGAAATAAAGATACAGGTTGACCCATTGTGACAATGAGATGTACAAGAAATTGTGTTGAAAATGAAGTTTAAAACTTCTGGGGGGGGTGGGAGGAGTGGGCAGGTAGGGAGGGAAGGGATGGTATGGGAAAAACAGAGGAGGAAGTAACAATGCTTCCATGGGAAATGTACTCATTACCTTACTCATGTAACTGTAACCCTCTGTACAGTATCTTTACAAAAATATATTAAATAAATAAAGTTTTCATAATATATATTTGAATATATATCTGTATATATACATATACATGTATTTGTACATATGTATATACACATATATACAGATATAAATACATATGTGTATATATATATATATATATATATATATATATATATATATATATATATATATATATATATATCTGAAAGCGGAGCTTTGGCTCAAATGGTAAGGCACCAGCTGCCTGGAGCACAGGAAAATCTAAAGGATAGCACCTAGGCCCTGAGTTCAAGCCCCAATACTGGGGCACCCACAAAAGGAGGAAGAGGGAAGTCAGCGGGAGCCTCTTTGTACCCTCAGGGAGCAGAAGGGACAGAAGCTTTCCTTGCCCGCAGACAATTCCCTGATGTGGAGAGGTAGCTCTCTTTCCCCATCCCCCCTGTCCAGGCGATGGGTACCTCCTTTCAGTCCCCATAACCAACATCTTGCCATTTTTTCCCCAAGTGATTTCCCCCACCCCAACCTTCCATTTAAAAGCCACACACCCCTCCTCCAGGCGACCCTGACAACCAGGCTCAATGTTCATTTTTTAGGGGGGAGAAGTCCTGTCGTGGGACCTGAACTCTGGGCCTGGGCACTGTCCCTTAGCTCTTCAGCTCAAGGCTAGCACTTTACCACTTGCCCCACAGCACCACTTCCAGCTTTTTTCTTTTTTCTTATGTGGTGCTGAGGAATCAAACCCAGGGCCTCAGGCAAGCACTCTATCACTGAGCCACCTTCCCAGCCCTCAATGTTCATTTTTGCCATGGCTGGGAGCCACACTGTGTTCCCTGGTGACAATACTAAGGTGAATGGAATACTGAAAATGCTGACGGTGGGCATGTCTGTGTGCACATGCATGCTAGGAACAGCTATCACTGGTGGGGCGGGCAGAATTGTCAGCCTTTGCATCCCAGTTATAAAGAAACACGCCATACAGAGAACTGGAAGGAGAAAATGGCCTCGTTCTGTATCCAGTCAGGGCCCCCTCAGTCCATGCAGGAATCAGCTTCACCCTGCACTGAAAGCTGCCCATCTGCTAGCACCAGACTCCTTGCCACCTGTGTGCCATAGCTTGAAGCCTAAGCATCAGTCACTCAAACAATCTCCCAGAACTCTCTGCACCCCTCCCTCTCACTCAGAATCCCCTTCCCTGGAAGGAGGGCACACTTCCATATTTAATTAGAAGACTTTGGATGTTCTACAGTGTCTATTTGTGCAAGACACTGTTGAAAATGAACTTTATTCTAGAACTCTTGACAGAACCGCTGGCAATGCCTTCCAGTGAATCCACATGGCCAGTCCTAGAAGGAATAAGACATTTTACTGACTGAGCACCTTCTATCAGTCAGACATGATGCTGAACTTTTTCCCTACTTCAAATGCTTGAGATCTCTCAAACCAGCATGTTGTCAACCAAAGACACTGACACAGACAGGTGGAGAGCCCTGGCTTTCCTCCCTCTGCTCCTCCACCTCACATTGGCTAGAAGTTGGGCGTGAGATAACAACAGTGAACTATTCGATGTGAGATGCTTGAGGCGATGGCTAGCACCAAGGCTGCTTTTATGGCACCATCATAACGGGGAAATCTGGGAAAAGTAAATCATCAGCAGAGTTCCTCCCCTGAGACACTTGAGAAAAGGAAACAGGTGTTCAGAGAGATGCTTCAATTTGAGGAAAATAGGAAAAAAATCATGATAAAATCACCTTAAAATTTTTTTGGTGTCAGTACTGAGGCTTGAACTCAGGACCTGGATGTTGTGTCTCAGCTTTTTCACTCAAAGCTTGTGCTCTACCACTAGCTCCACGAGCCACACAGCTCCACTTCTGGCTTTCTGGGTGATTCATTAGAGATTTTTAAGTCTCTCAGACTTTCTTGCCCTACACTGGCTTTGAACTACAATCCTCACATCTCAGCCTCCTGAGTAGCTCAGATGACAGACACGAGTCATGGGCTCATGGAGAAGATGTCATTGGAAGAGGTTTTTCCCAAAGGGAATCAGGAGACCATTGTGAAGCATGTCTTAGGCAGAACACCAGCCACTGATGGGAAGGTAAATTCGGGCCACCTCTGCGTTCTCATCTAGAACAAGACTGGCTGCCAAGATGACTCAAAATGCCTTCCAAGGCTTTCTTTTTACATACTTTTCTGGCCCTTGGACTATGTATCTGCATTCTTGAGTTTCCTTCCAATTAGTAATATGGCTCCTGTCACAGAGTCTCTCCACTCAACTCCTATAGAAGATTTCCCATGAACCAGCTTCCCTCACCTAGCAAGAAACCAACACCAGCTGCTCAATAGAGGCTCCACCCCCACATTCCTGCTTTCTGCAGAAAATGGCTGTAGAGCTATGCAGATGTTACTGTCCTGAATTGCAATTCTGAAGATCCCAAACAAACCCCTTTCTTCTTTTGCAAATAATAGTAACAACAACAACCCTATACACAGCTTTTACATAACAAAGTCAAACCCAGGACCCAGGACTCCAAAGTATGGGTCAGGATCACTTTATAGGAAAATATTCTCACATCTGTGGGGAAACAAAATGAGAGACCAAGATGGAGGTCTCAGTAAACACGTGAACGCAGGGAGAACAGATGCATGTCATTCCCCAGACACAGAGTTCATTTCTTTGGGATATCCTTTCAGGGGGTCTGTTTGTGACTGAAAAGATCTGAGGTTCCTTATCATTTGTTCTTTTTTTTCTTTTAATGAATGAATCATGGTAGTTCCTATTTAAGCCCCCTAAAAGTTCTTATTCAGAAGGTTTAATCCCAGGTGGTAAAAGGGCTTTGGGGTCTGAAGAAACGTGGGTGTTGATCCGCTAGTGTCCAGCAGAGGGCACCCACATCCACAAACTCAGCAGCAACAAAGGGAATGAAGTGGGCAATCACAGCTTTCAGACAGACAGCCCCATCCTTTCCAGGTCATGGTCAGACTTCAGTGGGGACTGGAAAACACCAAGAAATAGAGAGAGCTTTTGAAAAGCAAAGCTCATTTTCACATGCCTGTGGGTTTCCAAGTGAAGCCACCATCACCCCTACTGCCCTCTCCAGATGGAGACTGCAAAGCCAAGACCTCTTCTGCCTGCATGGCACCATGGCTGCCCCATTTCTGGCAACTCTAGGGGGATCGCTGACACTGGTGGACAGAGATTTCTCTGTATCCAATCACAGGCCTCCTGGGAATTAGTCTCAGAGACCATTACCACCTAGTGGGTGCTGAAGTATGTTCTCATTAGACTCAATATGTTATTTAGTTAATTAAATGCTGTCCTTTTGATGACATTAATTAGACCTACTGCTAACTCCTCAGAAACCAAAATCAAAACAAAAAGGGAAAACTTTGCTTCTAACCCAAGAAGGCTCAGTGGAGCCAAAGAGAAGTCATTCTCTCTCTCTTTATCTTTGTCTCTATCTCTGTCTTTCCTTCTATCTCTGTCTGTCTGTCTGTGTGTCTGTGTGTCCGTCCCTCTCTCTCTCTCTCTCTCTCTCTCTCTCTCTCTCTCTCTCTCTCTCTCTCTCTCTCTCTCTCTCTCTCTCTCTCTCTCTCTCTCTCTCTCTCTCTCTTAGACAGAATTAGTTCAAATGGGGCCAGAGCCAGGTGCTAGTGGCTCACACCTGTAATCCTAGCTACTCAGGAGGCTTAGATCTGAAGATCACAGTTCAAAGCCAGCCCAGGTAGGAGAGTCTGTAAGACTTTTATTTCTCAATGAATCACCAAAAATACTCCAAAATACTCCTGCAGATGTGAGGCATATGGCTCAAGATGTAGAGTACTGAGCTTTGAGTGAAAAAGCTAAGGGACAGTGCCTAGGCCCTTAGTTCAAGCCCCAGAAGTCATACACACAAACACACACAGTTCAAATAGAACTTGAAGCAAATTAGACTTCATGAAGTCATTTTTCCTGTGAAGATGTGATAAGATGTTGTGACTGAGATGAATGTGGCATTCTGTGTAGTATTTTAGAGGTTGCAATGGAATGGAATACGATCTCTCTCTCTGAAGGAATGACAGATCTAAGATCTAAGAGTCAAAATGTTGAAAACAAAAGGCCAAACCTGAGGCAAACCCAAGGCTAGACAGACTTGACACTAGGTTCCCATGAAGAACCAATTTTCAGACATATGTGGCCAAGTCTACAAGACAAATTTTCTTGTGTGTATGTGCCAGTAATGGGACTTGAACTCAAGACCTCAAACTCTCATTTGGCTGTTTTGCTCCAGGCTGTCATTCTACTGCTTGAGACACACCTCCACTGCTAGCTTTTGAGTGGTTTATTGGAGATGAGTCTTATGGACTTTTCTGCCCAAGCTGGTTTGGAAACCATGATCCTCAGGTCTCAGATTCCTGAGTAGCTAGGATGACAGGTGTGAGCCCCAAGAAGATAAGGAAGGCTGGAAGGTAATTTATTGAAAGAAGGAAGGAAGGTCTGTCTCACTTGTCTGGTGATGTTGAGTAAAAGATCCCTTAAAAGGACCAAGTGAGCCTTCAAAGAGGTTCAGTCCTGATGCTAACAAAACAAAGATGGAAGCAACATTTGAGATTCTAGCCCAGTAGGTCTTTCTGCACAGCAGAACCGAGATCTGAGTGTTCAAAACCACCGTGGATGATGTGGGGACAATGTTATCATTTAATGGAAGACGTGTTGGAGAGTGCAAGTAGGAACAAGTCACACCAGATCCAGGAGCCTCTGGCTCACAGGGGAGAGGGGTCAGCAAACATGGACAGGGCCCTGTGCTCTGCAGCTTGACATCCACCTGCTGCCATCTGCCAACACTACCCTCCACAGCTGACTCCTGTTTGCTGAGAGTTTCCAGAAGAGTCCTAATTCTCAGCAAAGGAACCGAATGGGACAGCTAGTCTGTATTCCTAGCAACTCAGGAGGCTGAGATGTGAGGATCTCAGTTTGAAACCAATCCTGGGCAGGAAAGCCCATGAGATTCTTATCTCCAATAAACTACTCCAAAAAATGCTCAAATGTAGAGCTGTGGCTCAAGTGGTAGAGCACTAGCCTTGAGCACACACAGGTTCAAAGACAGCTCCCAGGCCCTAAGTTCAAGCCCCAAAACTGGCAAAAAAAAAAGACTAGTTTCATTTTCCAGAGGCTATTATTATCAACCCTATTTCCACCCCAGTTGCAGCAAAAATATAGAAGTAAAAAAAAGCTGATTCCATTAAGATCAAGAAATCTACATTACAACACCAGATATGTCATAGAATTTCTGTATATTTGGGTGGGAGAAGCAATCACTACTTTTTAAGTCTCGATTTAATCCTCTATGAAACCATTGGAGTTTGGAGTGGGGGTGTGTAGTACACTGACATTTTTCTACCCTAATATCATATTCTTTTATGGTTCTGTACAGTGAGATTCCTCTAAAATTCTAATGAGACCTGGAGGCGGTCTCATCAAAGCCATCAATTAGGAAGACAATGATCATCTAGGCAGGTGGTCACAGAAGAATTTCAACAGCCTAATAACTCATGGGTCAATTCCAGTAGTTGTATTTACCTTGGGTGATCAAAAGTACAATAAGACTTTTAATGCTAAGAAATGATATTGAGTACCTGGATCAAGCCATACTTGAAGCCAAAATAGTCTAGATTTTATCATTACATGTGTCAGTCAACTTCCCCTGCTTTTAACTTCTGTGGGTTTAAAAGTTCCCCATTCTTGATTAATCCTGCTGCTTTCCATTTGTTTGTAATTGCAAAAGACCTGGGACTGTGCCATCCATCCAGAAAGGAAAATTACTTCTGCAGCCATGATCTCGATTTAGATGTTTGTATCAGGTTTTCATTTCTATAGGTCAAGAGGCACAAAGTGGTCTATGTCAAGAACCTACAAGTCTGGATTGCAGAACTGAGATGACCTTTGGGAGAGTCACACTGAGCAGTTCTAATGAGCAAGTGTTCTTTCCTCACAGGTTTAATGGCAGAAAGCTGTTTCTGCATCCCATAATATAGCATTGTGGAAGTTGGCAGAGAGGCCTCTTTGCCAGCTCATCAACAGGCAGACATCTCAGAGAGGTTCTGGTGGAATGTTGTGGACAACAGATACTTGGAGAGGAGGGACAGCCATCAACTGAAATCCTACTGTGTGCTGCCCATCCACACAATGATCCTGATATGCACCAGGCTCATTCACACACTGTAAAGGTGACGTTCAAAGTCAGAGATATTAAGTAATTTCCCAAAGTCAGTGGTTAAGACTGCATCCGATGAGCATTCTGTCATTCAAGCCACTTTCCTCCATGAATGAAAATAACTTTCTTATAGTTCTCTTCCTTCTTTCTTTCCTCCCTTCCTTTCTTCCTCCCTTCCTTCCTCTCTTCCTTCCTTCCTTTCTTTCTTCCTTTCTTCCTCCCTCCCTCCCTCCCTCCCTCCCTTCCTTCCTTCCTTCCTTCCTTCCTTCCTTCCTTCCTTCCTTCCTTCCTTCCTTCCTTTTTTCCTTTCTTTCTCCCTTCCCCCACTTTCTCTTTTCTTTTGTCAGTCTCAGGGCTTAAACTAAGGGACTAGGTGCTGCCCTTGAGCTCTTTAGGTCAAGGTTAGTACTCTACCGCTTTAAGCCACAGATACACTTCCTTTTGCTGGTGGTTCATTGGAGATAAGAGTCTTACGGGCTATCTTGCCTGGGCTGTCTTTGAACCTCGATTCTCAGATCTCAGGCTTCTGAGTAGCTAGGATGATAAGCATGAGACACAAGCATCCAGCCAAACTGTTATTATTACACCTCTCAAACATAACTGTGTAAAAAGAGTGCCTTCCAAATTGTACCTCACCTCTGCAGCTCAGATGGTTTGGTTAAGCTTTAGATAAATACCCCTGGCACTATGGCTTTGGGCCAGCCAGAGTTGGAACTTCCATGTCTTTCCTCACTGCAAGAATTACCCCCAGCAATATTTACTGTTTATCTATCTTCAAATTTTAATGACAGAGAATGCCTGCCCCCATTGTGATTCAAGACACAAACACTCCCCTTGACAAACACTCTGATCAACTTAATACTGCCCATAGCAATGCTTAGATTTTTTTTTTTTGGCAGAACTGAGATTTGAACTCAGGGTCTTACATTTGACAGGCAGGTACTGTATCACTAGAGCCACACTTCCAGCTCTGGTACACAGATTCCTAACAAGTTCACCTCTTCATCCCTTTCAGGTTTTCGGTAGAAAGCAATCACTGTTTCTTAATATATTCTTTTTTTTTTCATTTGTGTGTGCAACTATTGGGGCTTGAACTTGAAACTTGAGCACTGTATCTGAGGAGTTTTATGTTGTTGTTGTTCAAAGTTGGCATGCTAACATTTGAGCTAAATCTCCTCAACCAGTTTTCTTCTGATTCATTAGAGAAAAGAGTCTCATGGACTTTCCTGCCTGGGATGTTTTCAAACTATGATCATCAAATCTCAGTCTCCTGAACAGCTAGGATTACAGGTGTGAGCTACTGGTGCTTGACTCTGTTTTTCTTTTTTGTGTGTGGGGGGTCCGGTTGTGGGGCCTGAACTCTGGGCTGGACGCTGTCCCTCAGCTCAAGGCTAACACTAACACCTGAGCCACAGTGCCACTTCCAGCTTATTACTTTTTGCTTATGTGGCACTGAGGAATTGAACCCAGGGCCTCATGCATGCAAGGCAAGCACTCTACCACTGAGCCACCTTCCCAGCCCCTGACTCTGTTCTTTTCTTTTTTCTCTTTACTTTGGGGGGGTCTGGCTGTGGGGCCTGAACTCTGGGCCTTTGTGCTGTCCCTCAGCTCTTCAGCTCAAGGTTAGCGCTCTACCACTTGAGCCACAGCGCCACTTCCATCTTTTTTCTTTTTGCTTATGTGGTGCTGAGGAATTGAACCCAGGGCTTCATGCATGCAAGGCAAGCGCTCTACCACTGAGCCACCTTCCCAGCCACTGACTCTGTTTTTATAGTAAGAAATTCTAAGCTGGACGCTGGCAGCTCACACCTGTAATCCTAGCTACTCAGGAGGCTGAGATATGAGAATTGTGGTTTAGAACCAGCCAGGGAAGGAAAGTCCTTGAGACTCTTATCTTCAATGAACCAGCAAAAAACCAGAGTGGTGCTGTGGCTCTAAGTGGTAGAGTGCTAATTAGCCTTGAACAAAAGAGTTTAGAGACAGAGCCTGGGCCTTGAGTTCAAGCCCCATCACTGACCCAAAAAAAAAGAAGAAAGAGAAAAAGAGAAAGAAAGAAAGAAAGAAAGAAAGAAAGAAAGAAAGAAAGAAAGAAAGAAAGAAAGAAAGAAAGAAAGAAAGATTGAAGGAAGGAAGGAAGGGAGTGAAAGGAACAGAAAGGAAGGGAAAGGTAGGGAACGGAAGGGAGGGAGGGAGGGAGGGTGGGAGGGAGGAAGGAAGGAAGGAAGGAAGGAAAGCAAGGAAGCAAGCAAGCAAGCGAGGAAGTTTCCACATAGGTTCTGAAGTCTCTCCTGTTCTTGTCTCTGCTCTGGGATTGCATTCTATTTCTCTGAAACAGAGGCATGTCTATTCTCTCCTCTCCTATTCTCTTCTCTGCCTCGGCTCTCCTTGGATTTAGGAGTATATCTGGAATGTTCTCTGCCCCTGGCTGAGCAGATCAACACAGCCCTCTGCTTTTTCGAGGTGATCTCAACCCCTCAGTGCCTCAGATTAAGAAAAGAGAAGATGAGAGAACAGAGGCACCTCTCAGGAGCTCAGTTTCCCCATCAGAAGGGGATGGGGGTTAGACTACACAAGGCCAAAGGCCCTCACTTGCTCTCCCAGGCTCTCCCATGACTATCACCACGCCTAGCTATTCACTCATAAAAGCTGCTGTCAGTCAAGAATGATGCATGGTGGGAGAAGTAGATGTTTACCTGGGCTTTGGGCCAGACAATCTTCTCCTCCCATGAAGACACAGCCCAATGGAGGGCCACATCTCTCCCCTCACAGAAGAACATGATGGCGTCCTTCCTGGAGCAGCATTCCGAGCTCCTCTACTCTCATCTCTAGTGTGAGCAAGCCAGAAGAAGGGCTTTCTTTAGAGGCTGGCTAGATCTTGGCAAAGCCATTACTCTGAAGACAATGCTCTATGTCCCATCTTACAGTCAATAAATCTATTTATAGGTAAGAATGGAAATGAATACTATCTACTGGGAACCGTGGCTTATGTCTGTCATCCTAGATACTCAGGAAGATGAGGTCTGAGGATCCTGGTTCAAAACCAGACCAGGCAGGAAAGTCTGTGAGACTCTTATCTCCATTGAACCACCAAAAGAGCCAGAAGTGGAACTGTGGTTCAAGTGGTAGAATGCAAGTCTTGAGTGAAAAAGCTCAGAGTCAGTGTCTAGGGCGTGAGTTCAAGTCCTCATACCAGAACCAATATAGATAGATAGATTAGATAGATAGATAGATAGATAGATAGATAGATAGATAGATAGATAGATAGATAGATAGATAGATAGATAGATAGATAGATAGATAGATAGATAGATAGATTGATAGATAGATAGATGGATAGATAGATAGATAGATAGATAGATAGATAGATAGATAGATAGATAGATAGATAGATAGATAGATAGATAGATAGATAGATAGATAGATAGATAGATAGATAGATAGATAGATAGATAGATAGATAGATAGATAGATAGATAGATGAAAAATTGAAAATTAGAGATAGACATTGGAACCTGGCATGCACTTCCTTTGCAGTTCACTCTTCATTCTGGCAATAGGGAGTTATTGAATACTTTGGAGGAAGGATGGGAGGGAGCTGTAGAAACTTGGGTCTGGCAACCATGCTCGGCTTATGACTGGAAGGTGCATGGAGACCAGAGGCATAGAAGCAGGCAGGAGGTTGCCTCATCTTCTCTCCCAGGACTCTGTAACAAGGCATTGATTTAAGGCAGCACATAGCTGCCACTGTTGGGAGAAAACAGAGGGGGAAAATAGATGTGAGAGAATTCCAAATTCTTTCTTCAGATTTTTTTAAGTGGGCTAAAAGTTAATGTGAGAATTAGGCACTGGTGGCTCACACCTGTAATCCTAGCTACTCAGGAGACTGAGACCTGAGGATCATGGTTCCAAGCTAGTTCTGGCAGGAAAGTTTGTGAGACTCACTTATCACAGATTAACAACCCAAAAGACAAGAAGGGGAGCTGTGGCAAGCACTAGCCTTGAGTTAAAAAAAATGAAGGGACAAGGCCCAGGTTTTGAGTTCAAGCCTTGAGACTGGCACACAGAAAGAAAGATGACGAGGAAGAACAAGAGAAGGAGAAGAAAATGAGGAGGAAGGGGAGGAGGAGAAGACAAAAGAGGGGAAGAAGGAGCAGGGAGTAAGAGAGAAGAGGAAGGAGAGAAAGGTGGGAGGAGGAGAAAGAAGGAGGAGGAGAAGGAAGAAGGAGGAAGGAGAAAGAAGGAAAAAGAGAAAGGAAACAGGAAGAGGAAGGAGGAGGAGGAAGAGGAAAAACAAAGAAGGAAGGAAATAATGAAGGAGGGATAGCAGAAGGGAGGGAAGGAAAGGGAGAAAAGCTAGGAAGGGAGGGAGGGAGGAAAGGAAGGAAGAAAGAGGAAGGGAGGGAGCGATGAAAGGGGAAGGGAGAAATGGAAGAAAGGAAGAAAGGGAGGAGAATGCTTTGTCTCCTTTTTTTCTTTTTTTTACTAGACCCACTATAAACCATCAATCAGTGTTGTGGAGCTGATCTGTGATCCTACAGGTGCCAGGTGCAACCCTGTCTGTCATGAGAAGACCCTGTAGGACGTCAAGTCTTTTGTTGATAGAGATAGAAATCCAGCTTGCAGGTTTCCACCCTAGAGGAGCTGTTCATGGTGCAAGCCATCTGTCTCACTGGTTCAGACTCAGCCTGAGTGTTAGTATGCCCATATATTTACCTTCCCATAGGGTCAATGTGCTGGTGGAGGTGGTTTTGCATGGCTGTGTAAACCCCATTACTAATTCACATGATGATAGAGATGAGGAGACCTCCTAAGAGCATGCACACTACCATCATTACCTGAAGAACTCAATGAATGCTTTGCACCCCTGAGAGGGAAGGCAAGGACTATAAAACTCACCCCACAACTCAGCCATCAAGGTTATGGAACTGAGTGTTGGGTCACACAAAAACGTTGAGAATGGCCTTACTTCTGTACTCCTCACCTCCTCACAGTATCCCCTAGTAGCTCAATCCCTTCATAAAGAGAATTCAAACAAGTAAGAGCTAATTCAGACATTAGAACCATGATTGCATCTATTTTTATTATTATTTTGTGCTTGTCCTGGGGCTTGAACTCAGGGCCTGGCTAGTATCCTTGGTCTTGTTTTTTTTTTTTTTTCTTTTCTTTTTGGTCTATTGTGGAGCTTGAACTCAGGGACTAGATGCTGTCTCTGAGCTCTTTTTGCTCAAGGCTAGCGCTCTACCACTTTGTGCCACAGCACCACTTCCAGTTTTGTGGTGGTTCATGAGTCTCATCGACTTTCTTACCAGGGCTGGCTTTGAACTGCAATCCTCAGATCTCAGCCCCCTCAGTAGCTAGGATTACAAGCATAAGCCCCCAGGGCCTGGCTGACCAACAGAATTTTGAAGTCTCGAGTTCTGTCCATTTCATTTCCATATAGCTCACCTTAGTCTGGTGTCTAATTCTATGTGATTCCTGAGTGAAATACAAATTAGAATTCATAAATGAGCTTATGCTGTTTGAATGGACATCACCAAATATAGCTCCAAGCTATATATTTGGAAAGCTGGCTTCATGAATCTTTTTATCCCAGTTCTCAGAAATCACAATGGTGGCCTGGAAATAATACCAAGATACAGAGGACAAACTGACACTTTTGTTCACAGTGTGTTTAATTCTATTCAGCAGAAAGGGATAAAAATCCTAGAAAAGGCGGGCGCTGGTGGCTCACTTCTGTAACCCTAGATACTCAGGAGGCTGAGATCTGAGGATCACGATTCAAAACAAGCCCAGGCTGGAAAGTCTGTGAGAGTCTTGTCTCCAAAAAACTACTAGAAAAACAGGAAGTGGTGCTGTGGCTCAAGTGGTAGAGCACTAGCCTTGAGTTGAAAAGTACAAGGACAGCGCCCAAGCCCAGAGTTCAGGCCCCATGACTGGCAAAAAAAAAAATCCTAACCATCATCCTTTCTCCCTCTATCTAAAGTTCCTGGCATGTTTCCTGGTGCTCATATGATTTCACATGGAAGTCCTGAATATACTTGTTTAGCACTCAGAATGTTTTATATCAGAGATGCAGAAAGTGAGATCACTGTGATCTGAGTGCACACACATACACACACACACACACACACACACACACACACACACACACACACACACACACACACACACACGAGTTCACATGCTGAACAATTAATCCCCATTCTCTCAGTGTTAGAAGGTGGTGACTTGGGAAGGTGCTTAGGCCAGGAAGGCTCTGACCTTGTGGAGAGATTAATGCTATCAGAAAGGAATCTAAGGGGAGTCTGACCATTGGTGTCCATGTTCAGCATGTGTCTGTCCCCATCCAAAGATGCTATGTTCCAAGCACCATGTTGGAAGCCAAGTGTAGCATCATCTGACAATTGAGCCTCTGACAGCTGGGCCATGAACTTGTCTCCATTTTCAAGGCAATAAAACACAAGTTTCTCTTGTTAATAGCCTCTGGTATTTTGTTATAGTCATAACGATCGACTAAAACGACAAAAGATGGAGCCCAGAGCCATGGGGTACACTGTGGTGGCTCTCCTAAATATCTAACAATGTGGAAGTGGGTTTGGAGCTGGATACAGGGCCCAAGCTAGAAGGGTTTGGAGATGAATGCCATGAGGAGTCTTGCTTTTTTGTAAAGGAAGCATTAGGCAATGGGTTCTGTGAGAATAAAGTGTTAGGGAGGGAAAACAACTGTGTTCTCAGCAGTTGCAATCAGGACTTAGAATCAGCTGAAATGGACCCTCAGTTAGACGTGCTGAGCAAAGTGTGAGAAAGAAACAAGAGGAAAGGCCAGCCTTGCTGTGAACTTGCAAAGATGCTGGGTGAATTCTGTCCCTCTCCTCAGAAGCTATAGAAGGCAGAATGTGTGGGGTGATGCTCTGGAATCAGGCAGGAGAAATCTCTCCAGGGAGCAAAGGTTCAGGAATCTATGTGGCTTCTCTGAATAGCTTCTTGTAAAATGCAAGAAGAGAGGAATTATCAAATGATCTGAAGCCCAGTATTTACACTCAGGAAGGAATGAGCATGGAAAGATCTGGAAAGTTCTGAGACGGTCCATGTAAAGAGTCAAAAAAGAATGTTCAAGCTGAGCACTAGTGGCTCATACCTGTAATCCTAGCTACTCAGGGAGGCTGAGATCTGAGGATCACGATTCAAAGCAAGGCTGGTTATATACAAATCTATGAGACTCTTATCTTTATCTAATGAGCCAAAAAGCAAAGCCAGAAGTGGAGATGTGGCCCAAGTGTTAGAGCACCAGCCCTGAGCATAAAAGCTAAGCAAGAGTTCAAAGTCCTCAGTTCAAGTCCTAGTACCCATGCAAAGAGCCAAAAATGGAGGTGTGGCTCCAGTGCACCAGCCTTGAGCAAAATAGCTAAGGGAGAGCACAAAGTCTTGAGTTCAAACCCCAAGACCAGGATGCACACATGCATGCATACAAGTAAGTGTGCACATACACACACACACATACACACACATACACAAAGTGTGCTGAGGACAGAAAAGCAAAGTTGTGAACAAGTAATCATATGGAGATTAGCAAAGGCTAGAAAGAAGCTTCTAGAAGGCATGTCTGAGATTTCTAGGGTTACCCATCCCCTCACAGGCCCAGAGTACCTGTGGGACCTACGGGGCTCCTTGCCCAGAGGTGTTCTTGTGTCTGATCCCTACATTCTACCACAGCACTCCTCTGCCACACCCCCAGCTGTGGCTCCAAGGGCCAAGATTTGCCTCAGGCCAGCACAATGCAAGCCTTGTTTGTATAGTGTCCACATACAGTGAATTCCACAGGCAATTTGAAGGTGGGAGTTATGGAGGCATGGCTTCCTCCTGCCAGATTTCAAAGGATGCTTGCAAAAGCCTTGATGACCAGACAGGGTCCTACTTCAGGGACAGAGCTGCTATAGAGAGCAGGCTGTGACACTGGAGTCTTATCAAGATCTCTGCTAGGACAATATTGAAAGGACTGATGGAAGACCTGGCTACACACACACACACACACACACACACACACACACACACACACACACACACACACACACACAAGCACAGAGCTACAATGTACAGCCTCAGCCTAAACAAGTCATAGGCATGAAATTTCAGCATGAGCGAAACCTTGAGCATCACCTAGGAAAGTCTTCCTGAGGCCTTGAGTGTCCACGAAATGGAATCTCATAAAGATGACCCATCTCCAGCCTTGAGATTTAATGTTGCTTACTCTGTTGGATTTTGGAGACTTAATGGCTATTCCTTTCTTCTGTTCTATGTAGCCCTCTAGAAATGAGGATGCGCATTATTTTTTTGGGGGGGGGGTCCATTCATGGGGCCTGAACTCTGGGCCTGGGTGCTGTCCCTCAGCTCTTCAGCTCAAGGCTAGTGCTCTACCACTTGAGCCACAGTGCCACTTCTGGCTTTTTTCTTTTTGCTTTTGTAGTGCTAAGGAATCAAACCCAGGGCCTCAGGCATGCAAGGCAAGCTCTCTACCACTGAACCACCTTCCCAGCCTGAGGATGTGCATTCTTTGCCAGTCTGCCATTGTATTTTATAACTATACATTGGGTTCTGCTGGCATACAGCCTCAAAAGGAAGCATGATTTAAAACTGGTCTGTATGTGACTTAGGTCACAATGGGGATTTTAGACAAAGTTGATGCTGGAATAAGTGGCAAAGTTGACTTTTTTGTGGGTGCAGGGATGGGGAATACTAAAATGAAGTTAATGTGTCTATTTTGTTTTCTTGGGGGTTTTTTGTGGTCATGGGGCTTGAACTCTAGGTCCAGACACTGTCCCTTAGCTCTTCAGCTGAAGGCAAGCACTTTATCATAGAGCTGCTATAGAGAGCAGGCTGTGACACTGGAGTCTTATCAAGATCTCTGCTACGACAATATTGAGAGGACTGATGGAAGACCAGGCTATACACACACACACACACACACACACACACACACACACACACACACACACACACACACACACACAAGCACAAAGCCACAATGTACAGCCTCAACCTAAAGAAGTCATAGGCATGAAATTTCAGCATGAGCAGAAACTTGAGCATCACCTAGGAAAGTCTTCCTGAGGCCTTAAGTGTCCATGAAATGGAATTTCATTAAGATGACACATCTCCATCCTTGAGATTTAATGTTGCTCACTCTGTTGGATTTGGGAGACTTAATGGCTATTCCTTTCTTCTGTTCTATGTAGCCCTCTTGAAATGGGGATGTCCATTCTATGCCAATTTGCCATTGTGTTTTAGAACTATACATTGGATTCCACTGGTGTACAAACTCAGAAGGAAGCATTATTTAAAGCTGTCTGTATGTGACTTTGGTCATACTGGGGATTTTAGACTTTAAAGTTGATGCTGGAATAAGTGACAAAGTTTACTTTTTTGTGGATGGAGGGATGGGGAATACTACGATGAAGTTAATGTGTCTATTTTGTTTTCTTGGGGGTTTTTGGTGGTCATGGCACATGAACTCTAGGTACAGGCACTGTCCCTCAGCTCTTCAGCTCAAGGCAAGCACTTTATCAATTGAGCCACAGCACCACTTTTGGTTTTCTGGTGGTTAATTGGAGATAAGAGTCTCATGGACTTTCCTGTCTGGGCTGGCTTTGAACCACGAACCTCAGATCTCATTCTGAACACCTAAGATTACAAGTGTGAGCCACTGGTGCCAGGTGAGTTAATGTGTTTTGAAAGTAGAAAAGACATGAGTTTAGGGGGATGATTGAGTGCCATTGTCTGAATGTCTGTCTTACAAAATATGTGTCTCCCTCGAGTCCCTCCCTGGTGTGTGGGGAGGGGGCTGTCACCTGTTAGGAACTATTTGGCCATAAGGGCTGCCATTATTAAGGGACTTGACAGAGTAGAAAGTTATATGATTGACAAAGAGACAGTCTAAGATGGAGGATTCATTATAGCACTTTATTGTCCAACATTGAAATTAATATTTTATGTATGTTTCACTTCATTTAGAGATATAATTGATTGTTGGGCACTAATACCTCATATCTGTAATCCTAGCTACTCAAGAGGCTGAGACCTGAGGCTTGCTATCCAAAGCCAGTCTGGACAGAAAAGATTGTGCAATTCTTATCTCCAATTAATGAGTAACAAAAGGCCAAAAGTGAGGCTGTGGCTCAAGTGGTAGAGCACCAGCCTTGTGAGTAAAAGATAAACGACAGTGCCCAGGTCCTGAGTTCAAGTCCCATAACTGGCACCAGGAATAAACAAATTTTAAAAATGTCTTAAATATATAGTAGAGAAAGAAGGAGCCTGGGAAAAGCAAGAGGACAAGGCCAACGGGACTGGAGAAGAACATAGAGATTGCTAAGCAGGAACTCCATTGTTTGAATGGGCAAATGAACAGCCAGGAGATAGAGACAAGGTCACAGAGCTGATGGAGATTCTAGTCTAGCCCATGCTATCTCCTGTCTCAGTACAAGTGCATTATGGTCAATTATAGAGCAACCTTGGTGTGCTCAGGACAGGCAGCAAGCCCTACCTCTTCTGTATGCATGCAGACTTCCAGGTTGTGTAGGTTAAGGACTTGGACAGTAAAGTGGATTTTCAGTTCCTGGGTATCTCAAACGGAACTCATCAAGACTAAGTTTATTTCTACAGAAGAATGCACCATCAGTCAAAAAGCTGGCAAGCAACTACACAGAGCAGGCAGGCTGGCTGTTCCCTTTCTATCCATGATCCAGCAGGCACCACCCCTCTGCTCCCATTGGCTGAGCTCAGGCTCACAATGTGGAAAGGGATGTAGATGTAATTAATATTCAAAGAGCTTCTCAGGTGTTCAGGAAAAGGAAGTTTGTAAGTAAAGTGTACTTAACAAGGGCCAAGCCACCTGGCCAAAGCAGGAACCCTTCAGAAAAACAATTCTCACCAGGCACCGGTGGCTCACACCTGTAATCCTAGCTACTCAGGAGGCTGAGATCTGAGGATCACAGTTCAAAGCCAGCCTGGGCAGGAAAGTCCATGAGACTCTTTATCTCCAATAAACCACTAGAAAACCAGAAGTGGCACTGTGGCCCAATTGGTAGAGCTCTCACCTTGAGCTGAAGAGCTCAGAGACAGTTCCCAGGCTCAGAGTTAAAGACCCATAGTGGACAAAATGGAAAAAGAAAAGAAAATCTCTCAATATTAACAAAAATGAAGAAAACTCCTTTGATAGAAAAGACTTTTTCTCACATTAGTGCTAATAGCTCATGTCTCTAATCCTAGCCACTCAAGAGGCTGAGATCTGAGGATCAAGGTTGAAAACCAGCCAGGGCAGACAAATCCATGGAAAATTTCTCTCCAATTAACCAGAAAAAGGTCAAAATTGGAGAGGTCAGTCGAATGGTGTGTAAAGCACTAGTCTGGAGCAAAACATGCTAAGCAAGAGCATGAGGTCCAGAGTTCAAGCCTCATTGCCAGCATAAGCATATTTCTGTGTCTGCACATTTAATAGATCTTTGGTGGAGAGAAGGGTGAAGGGCAAAGTCTGAGTTGCAAGTTGCCTGCTTCCTGCTTTAACAAAGCCTGATCCTTGGTCCTATGTGTGTGGATATCCTTGAGCTGCAGGATGAAGTGGGCCACAATGGTCACCTGTGTGTACAGACGTGTGGTGCACGCCATAGGAACTGCATTGCTTCTGCCCTTCTATGTGATGTCTCTGCAAAAGATCAGAAACAAAGGAAAGATGACAGGAGCAGGGAGAAGAGAGAGAGAGAGAGAGAGAGAGAGAGAGAGAGAGAGAGAGAGAGAGAGAGAGAGAGAGAGAGAGAGAGAGAGAGAGAGAGAGAGAGAGAGAGAGAGAGAGAGAGAGCACTGCAAAAACAATGCCTGAGATGCAGAACATTAAAAGGCAAGTCATATAAACCGGCAAACCTGCATCACCACAGCCATAAAACACCCACGCCTGCCATCATACACAGCCATGCGCCCCGTCTGGCCACATTGCTCCAAATTCTGAACCAGACTGTTCTAGAGCCAATGTTATAGTTCCCTGCAGAGTGTGAACCCACCCTTAGCCAGAACCTGATTGCCTTTCTCCTCCTCCTCCTCCCCCTCTTCCCCAGCCACCCAGGGTGGGCCCCACCTGCTGAGATGGGAAGGAAAGATGAAAGCCGCCTTGGTCTGTCACCTTTATGGGTTTCCCAGACAACAGGACAACAGTACTTGGAATTCTCAACCATCCATCTATCCTCTCTACCAGCCCCCACCTCCCACCAGGGCCACATCCCTTCTCACATGGCCAGGGCCTCCTCTGCCCATGAGCTGCTCCTCCCAGGTGCACTGCTATTTCTTCGGTCCTGACCCTCTGCAGCTCCTTTCCCCAGCAGCTACCAAAACCAAGCAGCACCCAGAAGACCTGGCTTTACTTAGCACTTAGGGACTCTTGTGAGCACCTTGCTGAGGGCTACATTTGCAATGCAATGCTGTAGCATTGACAGTCAGGAAACCAAGACAGTTAGGAGATCGAGGCATGTAAGCAAGTGTTCAGACTCTGACCTTTTTTTGCAGGTTTGCATTTTAACCAGAATCACAATGATTGTCTTTGGGGAAAAATAAATAAATAAATAAATAAATCTAATGGTGGAATTTTTAATTTATACTAGTGAACTGACAAGGATCTATTGCCCAAAGGGATCTCTCTGGGCTCCTTGAAAGCAGTGCTAGAACCATCTGAGCCCCAGAAATTATCTACTTCTTGCTGAATGGAGCCCCTGAACATCATCCTACAAAACTAAATTGGCCAAGATCCACTTGCTCTTACAGAAACCGTTCTTGCTCCATTCATGGTGGTTGCAAGGTCAGCCATCCATTATGGATCTAGAAGGGTCTAGAAGGTCTCTATCACAGGAATGTTATGAAGTGAGGAGTGGACATGAGGTGGTGGAATGGAGGGGTGTGGAACAGGTGACATGAAGGGCAGGCAGGTTCAGCCACTGGCTGGTTGTGTGTGTCACACTAAGCGAATGACTTCACTTAATGAAACCTCTTTGCTTTCTCTGAAAAGTTGCAATTCATAATGGTCTCCTCCCTCTGGAGGAGTCATGAGCGTTGAACGAACTAGTGACTGACAGTATGAGAACACCCTTTTGAAATTGTAAGGTGATATGTATATGTGTGTGTTTCTGAAGAGTATAGAATTATTAATTTTTTGTCAGTCATGGGGCTTGAACTCTGGGCCTGGGTGCTGTCCCTCAGCTCTTCAGTTCAAGGCTAGCACTCTACCACTTGAGCCACAGCACCACTCCGGGTTTTCTGGTGGTTAATTGGAGACAAGACTCACGGACATTTTTGCTTTGGCTGGCTTCAAACTGTGATCCTCAGATCTCAGCCTCCTGAGTAGCTAGGATTATAGTGGTGCCTGGCAGAAAATAAGTTTGTTTGTTTGTTTAAGAAAAGCATTTGCTGGGGCTGGGAAGTTGGCTCAGTGGTAGAGCGCTTGCCTTGCATGCATGAGGCCCTCGGTTCGATTCCTTAGCACCACATAAGCAAAAAGAAAAAAGCCGGAAGTGGCACTGTGGCTCAAATGGTAGAGTGCTAGCCTTGAGCTGAAGAGCTGAGGGACAGCGCC
Organism: Dipodomys merriami; assembly: GCF_024711535.1. NCBI lineage: Eukaryota > Metazoa > Chordata > Mammalia > Rodentia > Heteromyidae > Dipodomys > Dipodomys merriami. The sequence goes on from NW_027202701.1 coordinate 164,669, forward strand.
CAGGCCCAGAGTTCAGGCCCACGACTGGACCCCAAAAAAAAAAAAAAAAGAAAAGCATTTGCTCCTTTAGCCTAGAAATTCTACCACTAAGAAATCACCCTGTAAAAAGAATCATATGTGCTTTCATTACTGAGCTACAACTGTGCTATTTCAGATTCTTTTAAAAGGCAAAAAAATAAAATAACAAAAACCAACCTGGAAACATCATAAACTGTCCAAATAGATAAATATATCATGGAGCTAGTTGGGTGCCTGTGGCTCATGCCTGTTTTCTGAGCTACTCAGGAGGGTAAGAAGTAAGACTCGTAGTTCCAAGCTAGCCAGGGAAGAAAAGGCCTTGAGACTTTTATCTCCAATTAATCACCAAAAAGCCAGAAGTACAGCTCTGGCTTGAGTTGTGCTATGCCAGCCTTGAGCAGAAAAGTCAAGCAAAAGCTCATTCTCTGAGTTCAAGTCCTATTACCAGCACACACACACATGCACACACATACACGAAAGAAAGACCCATGACCAGCAAAAGAAAGAAAGAAAGAAAGAAAGAAAGAAAGAAAGAAAGAAAGAAAGAAAGAAAGAAAGAAAGAAAGAAAGAAAGAAAGAAAGAAAGAAAGAAGAATCTCAGATTTGTCTGCCAGGGCTGGTTTTGAACCATGATCCTCAGACCTCAGCTTCCTAAGTAGCTAGGATTTACAGGTGTGAGCCAGCAGCACCTGGCCTAAACATCCATCTTTCTTTTTCTTTCTTTTTTGTCAGCCACAGCTCCACTTCCAGTTTTCTAGTGGTTAATTGGAGATAAGAGTCTCATAGATTTTCATGCCTGGGCTGGTTTCCAACCCCAATCCTCAGATCCTTAGTTTTCTGAGTAACTAGGATTATAGGTGGTGGGAGCCACCATTGCCTAGCTTAAATGTGTTTTTGTTGGTGGTGGTCATGGGGCTTGAACTCTGGGCCTGGACTCTGTCCCTGAGCTCTTCAGCTCAAGGCAAATTCTCTACCATTTGGGCCACAGTGCCACTTCTGGCTTTTTGCTGATTAATTGGAGATAAGAGTCTCTTGGACTTTCCTTGCCTGGGGTGGTTTTGAATCATGATCCTCAGATCTCACCCTCCTGAGTAGCTAAGATTACAGGTGTGTGCCTGGCCTAACCATTTCTTAATATGGGTCTTGGTTAAAAAATATTCAAAGCCAAGTATGGTGGTATGTGCTGGCAATCAGGAGAAACAGAAGTTCCAGGCCAGTCTGGGCTATATAGTGAGACACTGTTTCAAAATCAAAACAAACTAAGGAAAAGTATATAGGTGAAACTATTCTTTTAGCCATCTTTGGAAAATACAGCCAGCCACTTAGCAATGTGGATTTCAGAGAAAGCAATAGTGATGGCCGCTTCATTTTGCTGTCTGAATTGTCTGCCTGGCGAGGAGCTTGGATGGTAGTGGTCATGGTGGTTGTCATGGTGGTGGTGGTGGTGGTGTGAGTGTGTGTATGCATGCATGTGTGCATGCATGCGCACACTCATGCCAGTCCTGGGGCTTGAACAGAGAGTGGGTGCTGTCCCTGAGTTTTTTCACTCAAGGCTGTTACTCTACCACTTGAGCTCCATTTTGGCTTTTTGGTTAATTGGAAATGAGTGTCACAGACTTTTGTTCCTTGGCTGGCTTTGAACTGTGATCCTCAGATCTCAGTCTCCTGAGTAGCAAGGATTATAGATGGGAGCCACCAGGACTTGGCTTCCTCTCCTGTTCTTTGAAACAAGGTTTTGCTATGGCATTCCAGGTGGCCTGGAACTTATAATTCTCTTGCCCCTGCCTTCTGATTGCTGGGATTACAGACACACACCACCTTGCCTGGCTCTCTGTTCAGGAAGACATTTGATAAGCCTGCCTTCCTTCATTCTTTCCTTCCTTCCTTCCTTTCTTCCTTCCTTCCTTCCTTCCTTCCTTCCTTCCTTCCTTCCTTCCTTCCTTCCTTCCTTCCTTCCTACCTTTCTTCCTTTCTTCTTTCCCTCCATCTCCTTTAACTTGGGGCCTTGTGCTCTTACTGAGCCTTTTTGCTCAAGGCTGGTGCTCTACCACTTGATCCACAGCTCTGCTTCCAGTAGTTTGCTGATTAATTGTGGATAAGTGTCTTTCAGGGTTTTTCTGCCTAAGCTGTCTTTGACGTGTGATCCTCAGATCTCAACCTCCTGAGTAGGATTACAGGTGTGAGCCACCAGCATCTGGCCAAGTTTTTTCAATAATTCTCCATGGACTTGGTTTGGAGGGCATTTCTTGATAAATGTCCTATCTCTGTCCCATGACCACAATAGCAGCATGATTGAAATACGTGGATTTTAAAAATTATTCTTTTTTACTCTTTTGCTTTTTTTTGTCTGCCCACAGGCTTGGAGACAAGCCCTGGGTGCTGTCGCCTCCAGGTGTCTTTTGTTCAAGGTGAGCATTCTACCACTTGAGCCACTGTGCCACTTCTGGCTTTTTTTTTTTTTTTGGTCAGTTTTAGGGCCTGAACTCTGGGTCTGGGCACTGTCCCTTGAGCTCTTCAGCTCAAGGGTGGCACTCTACCACTTGAGCCATAGAACCCTTTCAGCTTTTTCTGCTTATTTGGTGCTGAAGAATTGAACCAGGGCCTCAAGCATGCAAGGCAAAACACTCTATCACTGAGCCACCGTCTCAGACCCATAAGGAGTCTACAATTGGATTTTTTGTTGCTGTTGTTATTGGTTGTGGGGCTTGAATTCTGGGCCTGGGCACTATTGCTCAGCTCGAGCTCAAGGCTAGACCTCTACCACTTGAGCCACAGTGCCACTTCCACTTCTAGCTTTTTTTGAGTAGTTTATCAGAGATAAGGGTCTCACAGACTTTCCTGCCCAGGCTAGCTTCGAACTGCAATCCTGAGATCTTAGCCTCCTGAATAGCTAGGATTACAGGTATGAGTCATGGTGCCTACAAATTGTTCTATTATTATAAAGGTGATGTACAGAGGGGTCACAGTTATGTAAGTCAGGTAATGACTATATTTCTTTTTGGACACTGGCACCCAAGGAATATTTGTTTAAAAAATTCAACAATTTTCTGTATCTAAATTCTCCTTCCTTTCTTCTTAGCAGGTAAGTCTTTATCCTGCTGTTCATGCATTAGAAGTTAGTAAATTAGAAATAAATTCACAGCTGTGTGGCTGTAGGGACAGAGGAAATTCAGAAGAGAAGATAAACACTTCATTGAAACATCTGCTTAATCATCATCAACAACAACAGTAACCAAGCTTACACAATTGGACCAGTGATCTTAAAATGGATCACAGAATTAAAGGCAAACTAAAAATAAAATATAACCGGGTGCTGGTAGCTCACTCCCGTAATCCTAGCCACTCAGGAGGCTGAGAGCTGAGGATTGCAGTTCAAAGCCAAGCTGGACTTTGGAGATAAGACTCTTACCTCCAATTTATCACAGTAAATGCTGGAGATGGCACTGTGGCTCAAGTGTAGAGTGTTAGCCTTGCAGAAAAGGAGCTCAGGGACAGCACTCAGGCCCAGTTCAAGCCCTATATATCCAGAGAGAAACATAAGAGAAAATCCTTGTAACTCTAGGAAAAACATTTTTTAATGATTCTTTTTCTTCATTAATCTTATGTGGTACCAAGGAATCGAACCTAGGGCCCCATGCATGCTAGGCAAGCACTTTACCACTGAGCCACATTCCCTGCCCCTAGGAAACCCTTTTTGTTTTGGGGGGGGATGGTCTTCGTGAGGTTTGAACTCTGGGCCTGGGTGCTGTCCCTCAGATCTTCAGCTCAAGGCAAGTGCTCTACCACTTGAGCCACAATGCCACTTTGGGTTTCTGGTGGTTAATTGGAGATAGGAGCCTCACAAACTTTCCTGCCCAGGCTGGCTTTGAACCATGATCATCAGATCTCAGCCTCCTGGGTAGCTAGGATTACAGGCATGAGGCACCAGTGCCCAGCTTGTGGTTATTTTTTTCAGTTATTAAGGTGTTATACAAAGAAGTTACTATTTCATAAGTCAGGCAATGAATACATTTCAATCCTTTCTTTGCTTTCCCTCAGTTTCTCCCTCCCAGCCTGCCTGCAAGTTACACAGTTCAATTTCCACAGTGTATACTGACTTTTGCTATAGTTATTTTTGAGATAGGATTGTGATTTTCGCTAGCCTAGACCACATTTATTTTTTTTTTTTGTATATACTGGTGCTTGAACTCAGGGCCTGTAACTCTGTTTTTTCTGCTTAAGGATGGAGCTCTATTGTTAAGATAATGGGACACAAGAAACTCTTGCCTTTCCTGCCTCAGCTGGCTTCCAACATCTATCCTCAGATTTCAGTCTCCGGAGTATTACAGATGAAACTCACAACCCTGGGGCCTGAGATTTCTTTAAGAAGGGCTCAGTGATGGGGGAGATGGATGGAGGGGGATATTCTTTCTTTCTTTCTTTCTTTCTTTCTTTCTTTCTTTCTTTCTTTCTTTCTTTCTTTCTTTCTTTCTTTCTTCCTTCCTTCCTTCCTCCCTCCCTCCCTCCCTTCCTCCCTCCCTCCCTCTCTCTCTCCTTCCTTCCTTCCTTCCTTCCTTCCTTCCTTCCTTCTTCCTTCCTTCCTTCCTTCCTTCCTTCCTTCCTTCCTTCCTTCCTTCCTTCCTTCCTTCCTTCCTTATTTTCTTTCCGATAGTGTTTCACCCTTTTGCTTGATTGAGATCTTCTAAACCTACACTTCTCACACAGCTGTGATTACAGGTACTAGCCACCATGCCTGAACTGTGTCTCTTCTTCTAAGGCCACTGACTCCATCATTGCAGCCCCACCCTCTCCTTCCTCTTATCAGCTCCCTTCATGCCACTCAGTCCTTCTGTCCTACCTTCTTTGCTTCTCTCCCTTTTGCTCCCCCTTTACACTCTTCCCCACTTTTCCTCCCTTCTCCTCTCCTATAACCCTTCTTTCTCCCCTTCCCTTTTCTTCCTTCTTCCCCTTCTTTCCTCCCCCTCTCTCTTTTCCTTTCTTCTCCTCTCTCCTCCTCTCCCTTCTCTCCCCTCCTCTCCTTTCTCCCTCCCTTCCCCTCCCTCCCTTCCCCTCTCCTTCCCTCCTGGGACAGGCTTCACAGAGTTCTCTGGCTGCCTCTGGCCTCCAGGGCTTGCCCTTTGTGGTCAGCATGATGCATTTGCCCCTGTCCCGCAGAGCTGCAGCTTCCCTTCCCTTCCCTTCCTTCTCTTCCCTCCCCCTCCTCACCTCCACCCCTCCCCTCCCCTCCACTCTCCTCTCCTTCCTTCTCCCTCTTACTTTTACCCCTTCTTGTCAGTCCTAGAGCTTGAACTAAGGGCCTGGGCACTGTCTTTTAGCTTTTACGCTGGTATTCTACTGTTATTCTACCACTTGAGTCACATCCCTTACTTCCATTTTTTGTTGGTTCATTGGATATAAGAGTCTCATGGACTTTCCTGCCTTGGCTGGCTTCAAACTTTGATCCTCAGATCTTAGCCTCCTGAGTTGCAGCTAGTATGAGAGGCATGCGCCACTAGTGCCTGGCTCTTCTTTTTATTCTCTTTGTGTTTAACTGGTTCTCTCTCTCTCTCTCTCTCTCTCTCTCTCTCTCTCTCTCTCTCTCTCTCTCTCTCTCTCTCTCTCTCTCTCTCTCTCTCTCTCTCTCTCTCTGTCACATGGTCCCATTGATCCCATGATCCATGATGATATAAAAGGTTCTAGAATTTTCCAGAGGCAAACTCCTGCCTTGCTTGTGACCCTGAGAAGGTCAAGTTGAAATTTTGATTACTGAGGGAACTCAAAGAGAGCATCATTGCTCCCATAGAGCAGCCCCAAACTTGAGTGGTGTAACCCCAATTTACTTGTGTGGGCCAGGATCCCAGAGGTGCTTTTTCACGTAGTTCTGCCACCTGCTTCAGGCCCCAAGGGGCTGGAACTGGCTGGGGGTGGAGGTGGAGGCATGTGGAACCGCTGGAGCCATCTGCCATGCTGTGCTGGCTCAGGTCATACGCAGTGTGTGTGTGTGTGTGTGTGTGTGTGTGTGTGTGTGTGTGTGTGTGTGTGTGTGTGTGTGTTTCTTTCCAGCACGTGGTCTTCAGGGCAGCACAGGGCTGCAGTACGCATGTTCTGAGGAGACTTGGAGTTAGCAGTGCATCGCAGCATGGCTTTGCCCTGCACAGACCTGGCGCTGCAGCTAGCCTAGGCTCAAAAGGATGGGACATAGCTGGGTATAGTTGGCTCACACCTGTAATCCTCAGAAGGCTGGGATCTGAAGATCACAGTTCAAAGCCAGACTGGACAGGAAAGTCCCTTTGTATCTTATCTCCAATAAACCACCAGAAAAGTGTAAGTGGATCTCGTGGCAGAAAATGGCGGAGTGGTAGCCTTGAGCAAGAGGTCAGGGACAGTGCCCAGGCCCTGAGTTCAAGCCACATGACCAATGAGAGAGAGAGAAAGAGAGCGAGAGACCGAGAGGCAGAGAGAGAGAGAGAGAGAGACAGAGACAGAGAGAGAGAGACAGAGAGAGAGACAGAGAGAGAGAGACAGAGAGAGACAGACAGAGAGAGACAGACAGAGAGAGAGAGAGGAGAGAGAGAGAGAAGAGGAGGGGCCTTGTCTCAGTACATGTTGATGGGAGAGGAACATCAAAGGATTTATAGCCCCCACAGGCAATTTTGTGTTCCTCAAGTCTTAGGTGACTGGTGCAAGAAACAGAGCAGACATTCCTTGTCTTGGGGTGAAGGAGTACACGGGCCTCTGCCTCTTGCGCAGGCCCATCTCTGCAGTGGAAAAGGATCCATCCATGTGTGGCCTGGTGGGTTGCCTGTGAGCCTGGTGTGTTCCAAGTGCTACAGTGCCAGCCTTGAGCAAGAAAGCCAAGCAGCTGAGTGGGGCCCTGAGTTCAAGCTTCTGGAACCAGTGTGTGTGCATGCACTAATCACACACACACACACACACACACACACACACACACACACACACACACACACACACACACACACACCAATAATAAAAGCACAGGTCTTCGGCTATAAGCTGTCCCTCAAATACAAACAGCAAGTAGCTCTAGGTCACCTCCATCCAGCCCTACCTTCCTGGTGTCTGCAGATCCACCTTGACCTCAGTGTTCAGAGCCACTGGCTAGTGTGACAGGCACAGGCAGGGGCTCCACATGCTCTTTCCCCCAATTTATCTGTTGACATTGAATCCAGAATGGTGATATTAGGGAGTGAGCCACTGGGAGGAGCCTTAAGTAATGGCATGGGCCTCTGTTCCAGGGTCCCGCAAGTTCTCATTTGCCTCTACCCCCATGAACTGGCTCCTCCACAGCCATCCTCCTGGGGAACAGAGCAGGCCCTCTCCCTGCTGGAGCAGTTGTGTTTGTTGTTTAGATGAGATCTATGGCATCTTCCTTGGTGATGCAAGGGATGGATCTGTAGGTGAGTGGACAGTCCTTGATTTATGATGGCTGAACTCTCAATGGCATATCCTACCATGGGACAAAGACAAGAACAGTTCACTTTCAGCAGGTCTT